>NW_027189146.1:441450-453950 GCF_040958095.1 Procambarus clarkii | reverse complement strand
TTAAATACAAATAAGTATCTGACAGATTTGACAGAAAACATTAAATTGTCAAATCTTCATCACCCAGCCAAATCTTTTATTAATTCTATCAATGAAAACCTAAATTTTAAATCCCAAAATGATTTTAATAAAATTATGAAAAATATTTTGCATGGTGATGTAGAATCCCCTATTCTAAATATTATAGAAAACAAAGCTCTTAAACAACATATGTTAAAAAAATACCCATTTAAACTCTATGAAGAACACATTAACAATGTAAATGAACTTGCCCAAGATCTTGGGTTTGAAAACGAAACTCAATTTCTTGAATATTTAGAAAGTAATCCTTCACCAACTGATTCCAAATTAACTAAAATTTTTAACACTATGACCAAATGGGCTGGTAAACATAAAAGTTTGATTTTGAAATCTGCGATATTATTAGGTGTAGGTGTTGCTTTTCTTGAATATTTGAACAAATACAATCGGAAGAACAGTGGTTGTTTTAGATATCATGTTGGAAAAGGACATTCCCTAAAAAAAGAAGTATATTTGACCAGATTTTGTAAATTCCCTATCAATCGGGTTGATTATATTAACTATGACATACTAAATGATAATACTCATCCATTGTTCAATAAAAAAGTCTGGAACTGTCAATTTGATATTCCAAATTCTGCAGAAACCCAAAACATATTAAATTTGGGCTGTAAGGGAATATGTTGTCCCCATAACTACAATTATCTTTCACAATTTGTTAAGGGTTATGAACCTATTTCTAATTTAGAAAATAAAGAAATATTTTATATATATAAATGTGAACAGGGAACAATTTTAAGAAATATTGCCGAAATTTTAGGAGATGGTATTGGTGAAGTGATTCAAGGCATTGGGCAATCTGATATATGGCAATTTATATTGAAATCAATTAAAAATATTGGCTGGGTTATACTTTTAATTTTATTATTAATAATAATGTTAGGCCCATTGATAATGGTGATCAAATAGCGACATATGAGTGCACTAATGGGTGGTGTAGTGTATGGTGCATTGATGTAATAATATACAATATTTACTCACTGAGCTTATTTGCAAAGAAAATGTTTAACTACCATTGCAACATTCATTAACATATTTCATAAATAATTCTCGAGGTAACCCACCATATTCATATGCAATGTATATGAAGGATATACCCCAGGGGACCTCTGTTATATGTCCATCAATATTTCGTAAAATTTTCCATGATTTTAAATTTTCTTTTTCCTTTTCTAAAAAGGAAATTTTATATTGAACTTCAACACTGTAATGGGAATAAATTTCTGATGATTGTGGTAGCGGTGGTTGTGGTGGTGGTGGTGGTGGTGGTAGTGGTGGTGGCGGTGGTGGTGGTGGTGGTGGTGGTGCTAATTGATAAAAATATTTTGAAGGAAAATCATAAACGTAACATGAAGAAGGTGGAATTACATAAATTGAATGTGGCACTGAAGTCATATAATAAGGTACAATCATATATTGAGTTGTTTGTAATGGTATTTGTGGAATGGTTGGTTGATAATAATAATCATTTCGATGACACCCATATTCTTCACAACCACCACCACTATTCCAACTTTCAGCATCACCATTTACTCCAGCTTCCACCATGATTCCTCTCAGTATTCTGGTAAATGAATTCTCAAATTTCTTTATTATATTGATCAATATTAAAAAAATAAATAAATACTCTTAACATTTTCGTAATGAAAACTGTTACTGTCTCTGATATTGCAATTGCAACTTACATAGTACATCGTATATCACAACGAAAAACAATGGAGATTCTTCAACAAAGAAATGGAAGTAAGTATTTTAAAAATATTATCATTAAGAATATACCATGGAAAAATATTCCTCCCAATTTCCCCAAAGCTTTCTTAGATGAAAATCCTAACGACTTTGAAGTTAAATTCACAACGCTAGGTTGTAACATGCTAAAATGTTATTATGATGTAAAAACTGCTTGTCAGCCCGGATCTGGATCAGCTATTTTAATAAACGAACGTGAATATGCCTGTAGTGAAGCATGTTATGCTGTTCATAATGAGGTCCTTGAATTTCTTCAAGAAAGATTTGGTAATGATTTAAAATCTATTCTAAACAATACAGAAACAGACAATCATTATTTCTCGAAACCTATTCCCGTTGAAACTTGGTCGATTAATGTCAAGGAATCTAACGAAAATTATTGTGGTGTACAGTTGTCTGCACTTAAAACATTGGCTCTAAGACCTTCAAGTCGATGGAGTCCTTCTAATGAAAACGATTTACAATCTTATCAAAAGAACCCCATTGCCTATGCCAAGAATACAAATACATATCAACTGAGAAAAGCTGTTGCTGGCTTAATCGATGCTCCACCATTGACATGGAATATTCAGCAACAGAATATAAACTTTAACTCAATCTATTGTAAATTCTTTCATAAATACTACGATAGCCAGTCAGATCAATGCCATAGTCATGTCCACCGCCAGATATTAGGTTTTATATTTGGCAATCAAGTTATCAACCAATTAACCGATGGTGAATTAGTGGACTTACTTAATCCAACATCAGGAATGAGTATGATTCTTATGGATAAATTGAACAAACAAAATTATATGGATGTTGACAGAGGTTATATTGAAACAGTTGTTCCACAGTCAATACTCGAAAAAGAACAATTTGTTGACGAAGCGGATATAGTAGTATCCTCCGAAAATGTATCATTTATTGAACAGTATACTACTACAACTACTAATTTCATAGATGTTATAATAACACGTTTAGAATCTGAGTTTTCAGATTTATTATCATTAATAAAAGATGAGGCTATTACTATAACCGAAATTGAAGTTACAACTCGAGTGCCTAAGATAATTTCAAGACTGTTAAAATATTTCTCCGAAAACATTCTTCATGATGCTCTTCAAGAATTATTATCTGTAATTATGGTAGAAGCTTCATCTCAACAAATGATTATTCAACTTTTGGCGATGATCATTCGATCATCTATGGTTGAAATGAGCATTCAATTTTCAATACGGCTTTTATCCGTTTTATCTTCGTCTTTATCCCTTGTTTTATCTGTGGGATTAGTGTTGTTACCATTAGAATTATATTTATCAATAGGTAATATTGGTGGGTACAATAATGAAATAACTCATGCTGCATTAGAAAACCTTCGCCATAAAATAATTAATCAATTGTTAGAACAAGATATAAACTTTGGACAATATATTAAATTGGGGCCTCCACAGTCTATAACCACACCACAAATAACACCAGATATGATATATTTATCTGCCATAAATGAAATAATACGCATTTATCCCCAATGTATAAACATAATTGGTATGGATGGAACTACCACAAATTCTTTAGAAGAGAACAAGATGATTTTAAGCCTGCTTAGTCAGTTTGATGTAAACAGCCTTGGTCAAGCAATTACTCACAAGATTAATTCTAAAACCTATGATAGAGATTCTAAAGTGATAGATATGAGTAATTATATCATTAATGAAGCTAAATATAAACATTATCCCATTCAAACTGCAGATTTGGAATTACAAGAAGTAGAAAATTTAATTGCAAATTCTAAAAGGGATATATTAATTTTATGTTTAGCTTTGATATTTTTAATTGTCAGTCTGTTCCTCTTTCTCTTCAAGAAGCAACTTTATTCTTTTTATACCCTAGGCATAAGTAATTGTTTTTATATATATTGGTCTCTTTCTACAGCTTGGTTAAATTAAAAGCCATAATAAAAATATTATATGAGTGTGTGTGTGTGTGTGTGTGTGTGTGTGTGTGTGTGTGTGTGTGTGTGTGTGTGTGTGTGTGTGTGTGTGTGTGTCTGTGTATGTGTGTGCATCCGGTGGTATTCTGAGGCCCCAAAAATAACAACTTGGACCATTTTTATATAAAGAGCTTCACACCAACAGAGAGATCAGACAAGACTCAATTCGTCTCGTTGATAGAGCCGGTGCCTGTCTGGGTGTACGTCTTTATGCTGAGTCCAGTCCCATTCCCTTTTTTAATTCTACTAACTCCAAACGTTTTAATGAGTAAATGTCCTCCATTGTACAAGGTGAGCTTGTCATATGTGGCAAAGACCTCGATCCCCTTCACATATTAAACATATGGAATGGTATCCGTATGGATAGTTCCCTTCCCAAAATTAGCATGTCATTGTTCACTCTGAACAAAATCGACCCAAATGAGTTTCCCTTAACTCAATCTACCCCAGACCTTTCCCCCCCAAAAAAAAACACCAACATCAAAAAGACATTATCAGATGATAATGATCTTAACCCACCCTTCAAGAAAAGAAAGAAAAATGCCATCAGAAGTAGGTTTGGAATGGTGAACCGAGACGATGAAGATTCATCTGAAGATTCATCTGAAGATTCATCTGAAGATTCATCTGAAGAATCATCTGAAGATTCATCTGAAGATTCCTCCTCGGAATACTCTGATGAGGGGTCCCTCTCATTGATCAAGTAAGTAATGACATTTCACATAAATATTGGTGTTGGCGTTATGGTGTGTTAACTCAATGGCTCCCTGAAGTCCATTGGGCCAAATATTATATACAGTATCGGATAACATAATACTCGCCGGAGCTTCGAGACCTGAGCTCTTCGTCGCTGGCCACTAGATTGTCCTCAATGAATAAAAAGGATGTGATAGCTCCTTACTCCCTCAGTCTACCTCGTAGTTCACGCCCAGTGACAACATGTGTTTAAATCCTTGAAGAAATCCATTCAGTATAGTGAGTGAAGTCGTATTCTCGTCGTTCCTTCTTAAGGGTTATAGTATTAATTTGTTTTTTTTTTTGTTTTTTTTGTGTGTGTGTAATTTTTGTAATTTTTTGGATGAATAATTGTCTAAAATTTAATTTTATGGAATGCCTAGGGATGTAAAAATTACAATGTAAAATTTACCAGCAATGAATATTGTTTCTCAATGATCATAGTTTTTTTTTTTTTTTATAGTTTGGATGTTTATAGACTAATTTAATAATGGTCTGATTGTAACAACCTAAAAAAATTTCAGGACCCCAGTACTAAGCGGCTCATCAATCATCTGAACATGGCGCATGTTGGACCTGACACACAGTCCTCTTCCAACCCAAGAAACTGTCACTCAGGCAGTTGTCTAGAGGCTGGGTTTGTGCCCCGGGGAAGTGACAATGGACAACAGCAACCATCTCAACATAACATTTCTCAGTCCCAACATACTCAAGGGCACATCAAAGATGTCGCTGGTGGATGCCATGAAGGCATGGACGATGGGGCAATGGGCGAGACGAAGGGACAAAAAGTGTGTGAATGTGGCACTGTGGGGGGGGAGGCTCTCGTCTCCTGGCGATGCCCACATCAACACACTCTTGAGTGGTTAGATGAACAATCCCATCAACAACAACAAAAAATACAGCAACAACATCAAAAAAATAACATTTTGGGGAGTAGGGATGATGAAAGAGATGCAGATTCTGCCCAGACCACTAGTAATGAAAAGAAGGTTCGTTCTCCACGTTTCAGTGACTATTGTGAGGGTCAGTCAGCTCCATCCAACACTCAGGCTAATCCCAAGGTTGTAAGCATTGACTCGTCGTTTTACCAGTTCCTGAAGTTGGCACCCCCCGGTATAGCCTACTACCCTCCTCTTAACAATGATCATGCAATGACAGCAGATGGAAATGAGGTTGATGATGTACAACCGATCGATCTCTCCCTTAAATCTAAATCATCAGCATCGCCAAAACTAACCTCTGTACAGTCAGCTCCATCCAACACTCAGGCTAATCCCAAGGTTGTAAGCATTGACTCGTCGTTTCTTAACAATGATCATGCAATGAGAGCAGATGGAAATGAGGTTGATGATGTACAACCGATCGATCTCTCCCTTAAATCTAAACCATCAGCATCGCCAAAACTAACCTCTGTACAGTCAGCTCCATCCAACACTCAGGCTAAGTCCCTGAAGTTGGCACCCCCCGGTTTAGCCTACTACCCTCCTATTAACAATGGTCATGCAATGACAGCAGATGGAAATGAGGTTGATGATGACGAACACAGATTCATATGTGATATTTGCCAAAAAGTATATAAGCGAAAAGAAGCCTTAACAGAACACCGTCGACTCCATACAGGGGAGAAGCCTTTTGAATGTGACAAGTATTATAGACTGTGGGTTGGTTGGTGTTGTCGTCGTTGATCCTTCTCTACGGACAACCCAACCCACAACTCGGCAGAGTGCTTATACTAGGAGATCACCCTTGGCGCTTCTGGCTCTTGGAGAGGGGCTCAACGTCACACGTTTAGGGGATGCGGCTCCAACACTTAGCCTCGTTGTCACGTGCACACACCCACTCGAGCCGCTGTGACTCCCCACTCTCTCCTTATGAGATATGATCTCCTCAATCCCCTAGGACTTACTAGTATTACCTCTTACCCTGTCCACAGCAGTGGTTCTTGGTTCTTTCTCTCTCTCTCTCCTTCTTTACTACCTCCTGGGAAGCCTCACTAGGACAAGGGCAAACACCAGCAAATTGTGACACATTTACTGAACAAAGCACATACACGATACATACACACATATAATAATAATGAATCCTATACTCTATAATATCACAATCAGGTTGCACTCCAATACCATCAGAACTCTATTATCAGCTTATCAAGTGGTATCCTATCTCCTGGTTCACCACCTGATACTATCAACCTCCTCAAGTTGATCCAGCCTACATACACTGTTGCACCATCAGCAAGATAACATATATATATAGAAAATCAGCATTTGAATGCAATAACATATACCAGTATAAATGTTCATTGATACTTCAGTATAAAAAAACTCCTTGACATAAGAATGCAAACAGTCACTCACCTCTCACTGCGTCTTGCACGCTACTGACAACCAAACACTATCAACTCCCTACAAGTAATCCACCAGAACTTCCCCTTCCACCTCTGGAAGTTCACTACCCTAATATCTTTAGGTTCTGCCGGGCTTCACTACCAGGATCCTCTGCAGCTCCTCCAGGCTGCTATCATGAAGTTTCCTTGAGCAACTACGGTGCTTCACCCTTCTGTTAGGTTCTTCCACAGCTCTCTTGGCTGCTACACCACCTCTACAGAAGCACGTGACACTCCTCTTCACTGCTGCTTCTCCTCACAGCTCGAGGTCCTCTGCTCCACTACCTTGGAGTCTCATCAGCTACATCATCTGCTGGCTTCGAAGTTCTCAGCAACTTCTTCCCCAAAAGACAAACCTGCAACCCATCGACACTCCAATAAAACGTTCCCCTTTAACACATAAACAAAAATAACCACACAATATGCTTGCCTCGAACCTCTATCTGTTCTCTACATGCAGTGAGAGTGGACTCCCCCGTTTTGGGCGGGTCCATACTCCACCTCGCCTGGCGGCGGTCCTCACTCACTGGGAGGGTCTTCCTCCATCCGGAGCCAGGCTCCCTCAGTCGTCCGCCAGCGCTCAGAGGGGACGGACGTCGCTCCGTGCTCCTCCCTCTTCACTCTACTATTTCAGGCTTTCTGCCTTATTAAAACATGTCTAACTTATAAATAAACATTGCTACTGTCGCTGGGCACACGACCAACTACAAGTGACCACTATGAACTGGCGTATATCGTGCTTACCACAGATTAATTGGTCGAGGGCGCTTTCCCTCTGACGGCGTCTGGTCAGGGCGCTCCACACAGCCCACAATAATGCTTCTGGGCGATTTAATATCTGCTCGTCGACCAGGACTTGAGACCACAACGTTCCCAGCTCGATTCCACAGCTGGTACGTCTGCACACTTCTCTTCTCTTAGAGATATATCACTAGGGGTTCCCTTCTGGCGGGAGCTCAACGGAGCGCGGCTTCCCCCTGCGATGTCTGGCACTCAAGTGAGGTCAAAGCCCTTCCAGAAGCGAGCCTCACGCCTCCAGCAAAATGTCCACATCTCCTAGCCCGTCATTTATCTATTTTCTTCTGCATTGCCCTTAATCTCAAACTTTTACACATATCCAACCAACTATTTTACATATGCGTTATCACCTCAATACTTGCTAGACCTTCTAGTTAGGTCAGGCTTGCTGAATAACTCTCAAGAAGGGAGACTCGTTTCTCCTGTAGGCTGAGATCATAACACAAGTGTTTCAAGAGGTTCTCTTACAGGGGTTCCCATTCTAAACATAAACAGAAACACTGTCCAGTTTTGCACTGTTTTACTTTCTTCAAATTCATCCAGGAGTTCTCGTCTAATAACACTTTTAAGGGACCTATTTGATAACTCAAGATTCCGTTCAATACTGTCTTTATTTACTACAGCCTTAGCAAGGGCGTCAACTTTGTCATTTTCCTGCATCCCAATGTGAGAAGGAATCCATAACATTTTTATATTTACCCTCTTGCTATCTAAGATAGGGAGTCAGAAAATAATTAAGCTGTCTACTTCAGTGTCTTCAATAATTTTGAGTGCTACCAGTATTGCTACCAACTCGGCTTGCATTGTGGACGCCCAGTTACTAATGAGTGATCCGTCAGTGTATATGGTCGACTCACTAGTTCCATTTCATATGTGTTCTAACAGTGCATCTGACACAATGTTGTTTTTGTTATCACGCAGCATCTTTAGTCCCATCATAAGATTAATTTCATATATTCTATCTCGTTTAATTCTTTCCGCATGTTGAGAACTTTGGTAGTTATCGGACGCTTCATTTTGTATTTTTTCCAGTCTATCAATACTTCTGCCATTCTGCAGGACCAAAGCTGGTACATGATAGTCTATCAGAGACCTTTATACGCTAAATACATCATTCTTGCTATTCTAATATTAACACCATATTTCGGGCTGTACCCCACTACAGTTCTGAGAGCCTTGAGTCTGTCTCTACATTGTTGATGTAACTTATTGACTGCAGTTGAGGTACAAGGGACAGAGACTCCAAGGTATTTGAAAGAAGAGACATAGTCTATTGGTATGTCCCATCACTTAACCTATTTTCACTAATTGTAATATGTTTGGTATAAAAATTAGTACTTGCAAAATCAAAATATATGAAATAAGTCCT
Organism: Procambarus clarkii; assembly: GCF_040958095.1. Classification (NCBI taxonomy): domain Eukaryota; kingdom Metazoa; phylum Arthropoda; class Malacostraca; order Decapoda; family Cambaridae; genus Procambarus; species Procambarus clarkii. Next base: position 444,857 of record NW_027189146.1, on the reverse strand, counting down.
AAATCAGGCTTAATATTTATAAGATCAACGAAAAATGTTGTTTTTAATATAAATTATAAAAAACAATGTGTTTTCATAATAATTATCCCATTGGAAACTGGAAACAATTTCAATATTGAAGGGTTGGTTAGGTACTGTCACTAAAAGTATAATAGACTCAAAAGCTACACGAAAAACAACGTAGAAATAAATCACCATCGGAATCTTTCATTCAACAACAGAGATAGTAGTAACAGAAGGTTTGCCCTCGGCAATCCCAAAAGGAATTAATTCATAGGGAAAATATCAGTTTGGTTATATAATATGGTTACAGATTCATTCATTAAAATGGGGGATTGGTAAACCCCTCCGGAAGAAGATGGTTCCCTCCTCCCAATCTTGCAGTAACCATAAAATTTATTTCGTGTCATCTCATTGGTGCCTAATCAATCCATCTAGTCAGTCAAAAACATACACTCAGTCAAGTGAGTAGCTTAATTGTTTGTCAGATTAATTAATTACATAATACAGCATTAAGAATCAGACTCTTATAATCAGTGAAAATTTTGATGAACTCCTGTCTCAAAGACAATATATAGACGAGGCCGATTTCGGTATTGTATGGCGCATTCCCTGGGGGAAACAATACGAAATTTTGAAGTGGCTGGGGTGTTGTGGGTAGTGTGGGTGTGGCTGGTGGGTGTTGTGCGTAGTGTGGGTGTGGCTGGTGGGTAGTGTGGGTGTGGCCGGTGGGTGTGGCTGGTGGGTGTGGCTGTTGTGTTTAGCTAGTGTATTTAGCTAGCTGTTGGGTGTAGCTAGTGGGTATAGCTGTTGGGTGTGGCTTGTGTGTGTGTGTGGCTGTTGTGTTTAGCTAGTGTATGTAGCTAGCTGTTGGGTGTAGCTAGTGGGTGTAGCTAGTGTGTGTAGCTGTTGGGTGTGGCTTGTGTGTGTGTGTGTGGCTGTTGTATTTTGTAGCTAGCTGTTGGGTGTAGCTAGTGGGTGTAGCTAGTGTGTGTAGCTGTTGGGTGTGGCTTGTGTGTGTGTGTGTGTGTGTGGCTGTTGTGTTTAGCTAGTGTATGTAGCTAGCTGTTGGGTGTAGCTAGTGTGTGTAGCTGTTGGGTGTGGCTTGTGTGTGTGGTTGGTATGTGTGGGTAGTGGGTGTAGCTAGTGGGTGTGGCTGGTATGTGTGGCTGATGGGTTTAGCTGGTGGGTGTGGCTTGTGTGTGTGGTTGGTATGTGTGGGTGGTGGGTGTAGCTAGTGGGTGTGGCTGGTATGTGTGGCTGTTACGGCCCTCTCGGGACGCAACGGGGTCCTTACTCTGATGTTGTTAGAGGAAGATATAATGTATCCGTTCCCAAGCCAGTAGTGGCTATCAAGGGATGAGATCCGTGACGCAAGTAACTTAAAGGGAGTAGGGAAAGAAAGCTAAGAACTTAATATTATACTTATTACCATCACCAATTAAATATATAAAATCAAAAAGTGCACAGGGGGAGGGGTATTAACACTATACAAGGGGATTATGCACAATATAGTCTTCTGCTGAAGACTCTGGATCAAGAAGCTAGGTGCCGAGTCCGCGGTGCTTTCTTCGTGGCCTCACGACGTGTCCTCTGAGAATGCCGAGCCTACCCGGGCCACAGGTCAGCCAAAACACAGGTCCACTGGGGGCACCGCCGTGGAGGCCGTCAACCACACGTCCAGCTGGTCTGCTGGCAGGTACTGAGCCACCAAGGCTGGTACGGCCACTCCACGAACGATATAAGGGGTACGCCCTAGACAGGAGTCTCGTGTGATATCACAAATCACCCTCCTGTCCTCAATACCCCAGTGGATGATCGTCTCCAACAGTCGGCCCCGGGTAAATCCTCTTACTGCCACTCCACTGGCAGGCTAACACACCACAGTATTCTTCTGGGGGGACGACTTCACAACAGCTGCAGCAACGTTCAACGTATGGAGACTGGCTGCCTCGGGTAGACTGACTCCACTCCCAACACAGTGGTCCCAGGTTGGCTCTGTAAGCAGACACGTCATCAATAACCGGGACACTAATACACCTCACTTACGGGCTCGGGCACAAACACCTGACGTATCCAGTCCATAGATGGCGCTGTCGTCGGAGCACCACCTCACCAGAGGTCAGGAGCGGCGGTGTTGAGCGCTGAACCAGACTGGAAACTGGTCCTCGAGGCCAGTACACGCTGTCCTCACCAGGTGTCGTCGTCCGTTTGGCGGGGGTTTCGGGAGCTGACCCACAGATGGCGTGGTTGTCACTGCTCCAGGCTCGGACGCTGGATCCGGGTTCGTAACAGTGGCTGATGGGTTTAGCTGGTGGGTGTGGCTGGTGGGTGCAGCAGCTTGTGAGTGCAGCTTGTGGGTGCAGCTTGTGGGTTTAGCTGGTGTGTGTAGCTTGTCATGCGACCAGTGGGGCGAGGGTCACCAATGGTCGGTGGGGGTCAACGCCTTTGAAAGTGTTCTATGTTGCTTTTATTGGACAGAATAAACAAAATGTGAAAACTAATAAAATTTATAGAAAATCTAACAAAATTCAAAAGTATATAATAATTTGAAGCATTCCGAACACATTCTCAGTCTGTATCCTTCTGGGACCCAGTGCATTAAACCTCTACACCCACACCCACACCCACACCCACACCCACACCCACCACCCACTACAGCCACACCAACCTATCACACCCACTCCAGCCAACCCAACATCCACACCAGCCAATCACACCCACACTACACCCACACCAATCTACCACAAGCCAATCACACCCACTACACCCACACCCACCCACACCAAACCCTCAACCCACAACACCCACACCAACCTTCCACACCAGCCAATCACACCCACACTACACCCACACCAATCTACCACAAGCCAATCACACCCACTACACCCACACCCACCCACACCAAACCCTGAACCCACAACACCCACACCAACCAACAAAACCCACCACCCACACCCACTACAGCCACACCAACCTACCTCACCCACTCCAGCCAACCCAACATCCACACCAATCTACCACAAGCCAATCACACCCAGTAAAACCACACCAGCCAACCACACCCACACCCACACCAGCCAACCCCACCCATACAAAACACTCAACCCACAACACCGACACCAGCCAACCACACCCACCACCCACACCCACCCACACCAGCCAACCCCACCCATACAAAACACTCAACCCACAACACCGACACCAGCCAACCCCACCCACCACCCACACCCACCCACACCAGCCAACCCCACCCACCACCCACACCCACCCACACCAGCCAACCCCACCCATACAAAACACTCAACCCACAACACCGACACCAGCCAGCCACACCCACCACCCACACCCACCCACACCAAACCCTCAACCCACATCACACCCACACCAGCCAACCACACCCACCA
>NW_027189146.1:419624-440950 GCF_040958095.1 Procambarus clarkii | reverse complement strand
CTTGTCTGACCCCACTATGGGCGGCGCTGACCCCCCTTGTCTGACCCCACTATGGCCGGCGCTAACCCCCCTTGTCTGACCCCACTATGGGCGGCGCTGACCCCACTTGTCTGACCCCACTATGGCCGGCGCTGACCCCCCTTGTCTGACCCCACTATGGCCGGCGGTGACCCCCCTTCTCTGACCCCACTATGGGCGGCGCTGACCCCACTTGTCTGACCCCACTATGGCCGGCGCTGACCCCCCTTGTCTGACCCCACTATGGCCGGCGCTGACCCCCCTTGTCTGACCCCACTATGGCCGGCGCTGACCCCCCTTGTCTGACCCCACTATGGCCGGCGCTGACCCCCCCTTGTCTGACCCCACTATGGGCGGCGCTGGCCCCACTTGTCTGACCCCACTATGGCCGGCGCTGACCCCCCTTGTCTGACCTCACTATGGCCGGCGCTGACCCCCCTTTGGCTGACCCCACTATGGGCGGCGCTGACCCCACTTGTCTGACCCCACAATGGCCGGCGCTGACCCCCCTTGTCTGACCCCACTATGGCCGGCGCTGACCCCCCTTGTCTGACCCCACTATGTCCGGCGCTGACCCCCCTTGTCTGATCCTACTATGGGCGGCGCTGACCCCACTTGTCTGACCCCACTATGGCCGGCGCTGACCTCACTTGTCTGACCCCACTATGGCCGGCGCTGACCCCACTTGTCTGACCCCACTATGGGCGGCGCTGACCCCACTTGTCTGACCCCACTATGACCGGCGCTGACCCCACTTGTCTGACCCCACTATGGGCGGCGCTGACCCCACTTGTCTGACCCCACTATGGCCGGCGCTGACCCCACTTGTCTGACCCCACTATGGCCGGCGCTGACCCTACTTGTCTGACCCCACTATGGCCGGCGCTGACCCCACTTGTCTGACCCCACTATGGCCGGCGCTGACCCCACTATGGCCGGGGCTGACCCCACTATGGCCGGCGCTGACCCCACTATGGCCGGCGCTGACCCCACTTGTCTGACCCCACTATGGCCGGCGCTGATCCCACTTGTCTGACCCAACTATGGCCGGCGCTGACCCCACTTGTCTGACCCCCCTACGGCCAGCGCTGACCCCCCTTGTATGACCCCACTACGGCCAGCGCTGACCCCCATTGTATGACCCCACTATGGCCGGCGCTGACCCCACTTGTCTGACCCCACTATGGGCGGCGCTGACCCCACTTGTCTGACTCCACTATGGCCGGCGCTGACCCCACTATGGCCGGCGCTGACCCCACTAGTCTGACCCCACTATGGCCGGCGCTGACCCCCCTTGTCTGACCCCATTATGGCCGACGCTGACCCCACTTGTCTGACCCCACTATAGCCGGCGCTGACCCCACTTGACTGACCCCACTATGGCCGGCGCTGACCCTACTTGTCTGACCCCACTATGGCCGGCGCTGACCCCACTTGTCTGACCCCACTATGGCCGGCGCTGACCCCACTTGTCTGACCCCACTAGGGCCGGCGCTGACCCCACTTGTCTGACCCCACTATGGCCGGCGCTGACCCCCCCTTGTCTGACCCCACTATGTCCGGCGCTGACCCCCCTTGTCTGATCCTACTATGGGCGGCGCTGACCCCACTTGTCTGACCCCACTATGGCCGGCGCTGACCTCACTTGTCTGACCCCACTATGGCCGGCGCTGACCCCACTTGTCTGACCCCACTATGGGCGGCGCTGACCCCACTCGTCTGACCCCACTATGACCGGCGCTGACCCCACTTGTCTGACCCCACTATGGGCGGCGCTGACCCCACTTGTCTGACCCCACTATGGCCGGCGCTGACCCCACTTGTCTGACCCCACTATGGCCGGCGCTGACCCCACTTGTCTGACCCCACTATGGCCGGCGCTGACCCCACTATGGCCGGCGCTGACCCCACTTGTCTGACCCCACTATGGCCGGCGCTGACCCCACTATGGCCGGCGCTGATCCCACTTGTCTGACCCCACTATGGCCGGCGCTGACCCCACTTGTCTGACCCCCCCACGGCCAGCGCTGACCCCCCTTGTATGACCCCACTACGGCCAGCGCTGACCCCCATTGTATGACCCCACCATGGCCGGCGCTGACCCCACTTGTCTGACCCCACTATGGGCGGCGCTGACCCCACTTGTCTGACTCCACTATGGCCGGCGCTGACCCCACTATGGCCGGCGCTGACCCCACTTGTCTGACCCCACTATGGCCGGCGCTGACCCCCCTTGTCTGACCCCACTATGGCCGACGCTGACCCCACTTGTCTGACCCCACTATAGCCGGCGCTGACCCCACTTGTCAGACCCCACTATGGCCGGCGCTGACCCTACTTGTCTGACCGCACTATGGCCGGCGCTGACCCCACTTGTCTGACCCCACTATGGCCGGCGCTGACCCCACTTGTCTGACCCCACTATGGCCGACACTGACCCCACTTGTCTGACCCCACTATGGCCGGCGCTGGCCCCCCTTGTCTGACCCCACTACTATGGCCGGCGCTGACCCCCCTTGTCTGACCCCACTATGGCCGGCGCTGACCCCACTATGGCCGGCGCTGACCCCACTTGTCTGACCCCACTATGGCCGGCGCTGACCCCACTTGTCTGACCCCACAATGGCCGGCGCTGACCCCACTTGTCTGACCCCCCTGCGGCCATCGCTGACCCCCCTTGTATGACCCCACCTCGGCCAGCGCTGACCCCCCCTTGTCTGACCCCACTACGGCCAGCGCTGACCCCACTTGTCTGACCCCCCTACGGCCAGCGCTGGCCCCCCTTGTATGACCCCACCACGGCCAGCGCTGACCCCCCTTGTATGACCCCACCACGGCCAGCGCTGACCCCACTTGTCTGACCCCCCTACGGCCAGCGCTGACCTCCCTTGTATGACCCCACCACGGCCAGCGCTGACCCCCCTTGTCTGACCCCACTACGGCCAGCGCTGACCCCCCTTGTATGACCCCACTACGGCCAGCGCTGACCCCCCTTGTATGACCCCACCACGGCCAGCGCTGACCCCTCTTGTCTGACCCCACTACGGCCAGCGCTGACCCCCCTTGTATGACCCCACTACGGCCAGCGCTGACCCCCCTTGTATGACCCCACCACGGCCAGCGCTGACCCCACTTGTCTGACCCCACTATGGCCGGCGCTGACCCCCCTTGTATGACCCCACTATGGCCGACGCTGACCCCACTTGTCTGACCCCACTATAGCCGGCGCTGACCCCACTTGTCTGACCCCACTATGGCCGGCGCTGACCCCACTTGTCTGACCCCACTATGGGCGGCGCTGACCCCACTTGTCTGACCCCACTATGGCCGGCGCTGACCCCACTTGTCTGACCCCACTATGGGCGGCGCTGACCCCACTTGTCTGACCCCACTATGGCCGGCGCTGACCCCACTTGTCTGACCCCACTATAGGCGGCGCTGACCCCACTTGTCTGACCCCACTATGGCCGGCGCTGACCCCACTTGTCTGACCCCACTATGGCCGGCGCTGACCCCACTTGTCTGACCCCACTATGGCCGGCGCTGACCCCACTTGTCTGACCCCACTATGGCCGGCGCTGACCCTACTTGTCTGACCCCACTATGGCCGGCGCTGATCCCACTTGTCTGACCCCACTATGGCCGGCGCTGACCCCACTTGTCTGACCCCCCTACGGCCAGCGCTGACCCCCCTTGTATGACCCCACTACGGCCAGCGCTGACCCCCATTGTATGACCCCACTATAGCCGGCGCTGACCCCACTATGGGCGGCGATGACCCCACTTGTCTGACCCCACTATGGCCGGCGCTGACCCCACTATGGCCGGCGCTGACCCCACTTGTCTGACCCTACTATGGCCGGCGCTGATCCCCCTTGTCTGACCCCACTATGGCCGACGCTGACCCCACTTGTCTGACCCCACTATAGCCGACGCTGACCCCACTTGTCTGACCCCACTATGGCCGGCGCTGACCCCACTTGTCTGACCCCACTATGGCCGGCGATGACCCCCCTTGTCTGACCCCACTACTATGGCCGGCGCTGACCCCCCTTGTCTGACCCTACTATGGCCGGCGCTGACCACACTATGACCGGCGCTGACCCCACTATGGCCGGCGCTAACCCCACTTGTCTGACCCCACTATGGCCGGCGCTGACCCCACTTGTCTGACCCCACAATGGCCGGTGCTGACCCCACTTGTTTGACCCCCCTGCGGCCAGCGCTGACCCCCCTTGTATGACCCCATCACGGCCAGCGCTGACCCCCCCTTGTCTGACCCCACTACGGCCAGCGCTGACCCCACTTGTCTGACCCCCCTACGGCCAGCGCTGGCCCCCCTTGTATGACCCCACCACGGCCAGCGCTGACCCCCCCTTGTATGACCCCCACCACGGCCAGCGCTGACCCCCCTTGTATGACCCCACCACGGCCAGCGCTGACCCCACTTGTCTGACCCCCCTACGGCCAGCGCTGACCCCCCTTGTATGACCCCACTACGGCCAGCGCTGACCCCCCTTGTCTGACCCCACTACGGCCAGCGCTGACCCCCCCTTGTATGACCCCACCACGGCCAGCGCTGACCCCCCTTGTCTGACCCCACTACGGCCAGCGCTGACCCCCCTTGTATGACCCCACTACGGCCAGCGCTGACCCCCCTTGTCTGACCCCACCACGGCCAGCGCTGACCCCCGTGTCTGACTCCACCACGGCCAGCGCTGACTCCCGTGTCTGATCCCACCACGGCCAGGGCTAACCCCCGTGTCTGACCCCACCACGGCCAGGGCTGACCCCCGTGTCTGACCCCACCACGGCCAGGGCTGACCCCCGTGTCTGACCCCACCACGGCCAGGGCTGACCCCGTGTCTGACCCCACCACGGCCAGGGCTGACCCCGTGTCTGACCCCACCACGGCCAGGGCTGACCCCCCGTGTCTGACCCCACCACGGCCAGGGCTGACCCCCCGTGTCTGACCCCACCACGGCCAGGGCTGACTCTCCTTGTCTGACCCCACCACGGCCAGGGCTGACCCCCGTGTCTGACCCCACCACGGCCAGGGCTGACCCCCTTGTCTGACCCCACCCCGGCCAGCGCTGACCCCACTTGTCTGACCCCACCACGGCTAGGGCTCACCCCCGTGTCTGACCCCACCACGGCTAGGGCTGACCCCCGTGTCTGACCCCACCACGGCTAGGGCTGACCCCACCACGGCCAGGGCTGACCCCACCACGGCTAGGGATGACCCCCGTGTCTGACCCCACCACGGCTAGGGCTGACCCCACCACGGCCAGGGCTGACCCAACCACGCCTAGGGCTGACCCCCGTGTCTGACCCCACCACGGCCAGGGCTGACCCCCGTGTCTGACCCCACCACGGCCAGGGCTGACCCTACCACGGCCAGGGCTGACCCCCGTGTCTGACCCCACCACGGCCAGGGCTGACCCCCGTGTGTGACCCCACCACGGCCAGGGCTGACCCCCGTGTCTGACCCCACCACGGCCAGGGCTGACCCCCGTGTCTGACCCCACCACGGCCAGGGCTGACCCCCGTGTCTGACCCCACCACGGCTAGGGCTGACCCCCGTGTCTGACCCCACCACGGCCAGGGCTGACCCCCATGTCTGACCCCACTATGGCCAGGGCTGACCCCCTAGTCTGACCCCACTATGGTCAGGGCTGACCCCCCGTGTCTGACCCCACTATGGCCAGGGCTGACCCCCCGTGTCTGACCCCACTATGGCCAGGGCTGACCCCCCGTGTCTGACCCCACTACGGACCCCACAACCATCCTCCAGGAGCAGGTAAGCACCACCTCGAGCCTCAAGTGTGACCTCCACCTCAGGTATACCAACATGGAGGGGGATGTGACCATTCACATGTTATATATGTGGTATGTGAGTATAATGTGTATATAGGACTGTCAATAGGCACATTAATAATGACTTTTTCTCTCATTACAGGTAAGGCTTTTTTAGTTCATCGCGGGACGCAGCTCCACTAGCTTAAGGTATGTTCCTCTTGACTGTTGTTTCCCGCGAGTTGTTTGTCAACAACATATTACAGGACCCGCTGTTACCTTAATGTTGTTGAGCGTAATTCACTGTCATTGGTCCTGGGGGAGCCCAGCCCCCCCCCCTTTATTTGCCCTGGGGGGGCCGAGGTCTCCCCATTTACTGGTCCTGGGGGCGCCGAGATATTTTGCCTTGTCGATTCCATCGAGTATTTTTTAAGTTGTGATCATGTCTCTCCAGCTGTTGCCTTACTTGAGTGACGTGAACTTCATTAGTCTTCCCTTGTATGTTACTCCCTAACACTCTGGTACCAGTCTGGTATCATGGGGGGTGGGAGCGGCTCCATGCTAGAGCTGCATAATATAAAGAGGTCTGACGTTCGTGGTGTGACTAGTGCTAATATTGGTAGTTAGACTTGATGTGAGCACTTGGTGGTCAGTGTTGGTGCGGGCTCTTTAAGCTCGGTGAAGTGTGTGTGAAGGTTTTCTCCTCCGATGACTGCAAGACTGATGTTGGGAGACACGTCGCGGTGCAGCGGTAGTGTTGAGGGTCAGGCAAGACGGCTTGAGTGTTGTGTCTTAGAGTGAGACACACTCAACACTCCTCCAATATTGTGAGTGTCTTAGAGTGAGACACACTCAACACTCCTCCAATATTGGTGAGTGTCTTAAAGTGAGACACACTCAACACTCCTCCAATATAGTGAGTGTCTTATAGTGAGACACACTCAACACTCCTCCAATATAGTGAGTGTCTTAGAGTGAGACACACTCAACACTCCTCCAATATTGGTGAGTGTCTTAGAGTGAGACACACTCAACACTCCTCCAATATAGTGAGTGTCTTAGAGTGAGACACACTCAACACTCCTCCAATATTGGTGAGTGTCTTAGAGTGAGACACACTCAACACTCCTCCAATATAGTGAGTGTCTTAGAGTGAGACACACAAAACACTCCTCCAATATAGTGAGTGTCTTAGAGTGAGACACTCTCAACACTCCTCCAATATTGGTGAGTGTCTTAGAGTGAGACACACTCAACACTCCTCCAATATAGTGAGTGTCTTAGAGTGAGACTCACTCAACACTCCTCCAATATAGTGAGTGTCTTAGAGTGAGACACACTCAACACTCCTCCAATATTGGTGAGTGTCTTAGAGTGAGACACACTCAACACTCCTCCAATATAGTGAGTGTCTTAGAGTGAGACACACTCAACACTCCTCCAATATAGTGAGTGTCTTAGAGTGAGACACACTCAACACTCCTCCAATATTGGTGAGTGTCTTAGTGTGAGACACACTCAACACTCCTCCAATATTGGTGAGTGTCTTAGAGTGAGACACTCTCAACACTCCTCCAATATTGGTGAGTGTCTTAGAGTGAGACACACTCAACACTCCTCCAATATTGGTGAGTGTCTTAGAGTGAGACACACTCAACACTCCTCCAATATAGTGAGTGTCTTAGAGTGAGACACACTCAACACTCCTCCAATATTGGTGAGTGTCTTAGAGTGAGACACACTCAACACTCCTCCAATATAGTGAGTGTCTTAGAGTGAGACACACTCAACACTCCTCCAATATAGTGAGTGTCTTAGAGTGAGACACACTCAACACTCCTCCAATATGGTGAGTGTCTTAGAGTGAGACACACTCAACACTCCTCAATATTGGTGAGTGTCTTAGATGTGAGACACACTCAACACTCCTCCAATATTAGGTGAGTGTCTTAGGTGAGACACACTCAACACTCCTCCAATATTAGGTGAGTGTCTTAGAGTGAGACACACTCAACACTCCTCCAATATTGGTGAGTGTCTTAGAGTGAGACACACTCAACACTCCTCAATATTGGTGAGTGTCTTAGAGTGAGACACACTCAACACTCCTCCAATATATGGTGAGTGTCTTAGAGTGAGACACACTCAACACTCCTCCAATATTGGTGAGTGTCTTAGAGTGAGACACACTCAACACTCCTCCAATATTGGGTGAGTGTCTTAGAGTGAGACACACTCAACACTCCTCCAATATTGGTGAGTGTCTTAGAGTGAGACACACTCAACACTCCTAACCAAGATGGGTGAGGTGATCTTAGTAGTGAGACCACTCTCAACACTCCTCCAATATTGGTGAGTGTCTTAGAGTGAGGACACACTCAACACTCCTCCAATATTGGTGAGTGTCCTTAGAGTGAGACACACTCAACATCCTCCAATATTGGTGAGTGTCTTAGAGTGAGACACACTCAACACTCCTCCAATATTGGTGAGTGTCTTAGAGTTGAGAGACACACTCAACACTCCTCAATATTGGTGAGTGTCTTAGAGTGAGACACACTCACACTCCATCCAATATTGGTGAGTGTCTTAGATGTGAGACACACTCCTCCAATATAGTGAGTGTCTTAGAGTGAACCACTCAACACTCCTCCAATATAGTGAGTGTCTTAGAGTGAGACACACTCAACACTCACTCCAATATAGTGAGTGTCTTAGAGTGAGACACACTCAACACTCCTCCAATATTGGTGAGTGTCTTAGAGTGAGACACACTCAACATCCTCTCAATATTGGTGAGTGTCTTAGAGTGAGACAACACTCAACACTCCTCCAATATAGTGAGTGTCTTAGAGTGAGACACACTCAACACTCCTCCAATATTGGTGAGTGTCTTAGAGTGAGACACACTCAACACTCCTCCAATATAGGTGAGTGTCTTAGAGTGAGACACACTCAACACTCCTCCAATATGGTGAGTGTCTTAGAGTGAGACACACTCAACACTCCTCCAATATTGTGAGTGTCTTAGAGTGAGACACACTCAACACTCCTCCAATATAGTGAGTGTCTTAGAGTGAGACACACTCAACACTCCTCCAATATAGTGAGTGTCTTAGAGTGAGACACACTCAACACTCCTCCAATATAGTGAGTGTCTTAGAGTGAGACACACTCAACACTCCTCCAATATAGTGAGTGTCTTAGAGTGAGACACACTCAACACTCCTCCAATATAGTGAGTGTCTTAGAGTGAGACACACTCAACACTCCTCCAATATTGGTGAGTGTCTTAGAGTGAGACACACTCAACACTCCTCCAATATTGGTGAGTGTCTTAGAGTGAGACACACTCAACACTCCTCCAATATGGTGAGTGTCTTAGAGTGAGACACACTCAACACTCCTCCAATATGGTGAGTGTCTTAGAGTGAGACACACTCAACACTCCTCCAATTGGTGAGTGTCTTAGAGTGAGACACACTCAACACTCCTCCAATATGGTGAGTGTCTTAGAGTGAGACACACTCAACACTCCTCCAATATTGGTGAGTGTCTTAGAGTGAGACACACTCAACACTCCTCCAATATTGGTGAGTGTCTTAGAGTGAGACACACTCAACACTCCTCCAATATTGGTGAGTGTCTTAGAGTGAGACACACTCAACACTCCTCCAATATTGGTGAGTGTCTTAGAGTGAGACACACTCAACACTCCTCCAATATAGTGAGTGTCTTAGAGTGAGACACACTCAACACTCCTCCAATATAGTGAGTGTCTTAGAGTGAGACACACTCAACACTCCTCCAATAGTGAGTGTCTTAGAGTGAGACACACTCAACACTCCTCCAATATGGTGAGTGTCTTAGAGTGAGACACACTCAACACTCCTCCAATAGTGAGTGTCTTAGAGTGAGACTCAACACTCCTCCAATATAGTGAGTGTCTTAGAGTGAGACTCAACACTCCTCCAATATAGTGAGTGTCTTAGAGTGAGACACACTCAACACTCCTCCAATATAGTGAGTGTCTTAGAGTGAGACACACTCAACACTCCTCCAATATGGTGAGTGTCTTAGAGTGAGACACACTCAACACTCCTCCAATATAGTGAGTGTCTTAGAGTGAGACACACTCAACACTCCTCCAATAGTGAGTGTCTTAGAGTGAGACACACTCAACACTCCTCCAATATTGGTGAGTGTCTTAGAGTGAGACACACTCAACACTCCTCCAATATTGGTGAGTGTCTTAGAGTGAGACACACTCAACACTCCTCCAATTGGTGAGTGTCTTAGAGTGAGACACACTCAACACTCCTCCAATATGGTGAGTGTCTTAGAGTGAGACACACTCAACACTCCTCCAATATTGGTGAGTGTCTTAGAGTGAGACACACTCAACACTCCTCCAATAGTGAGTGTCTTAGAGTGAGACACACTCAACACTCCTCCAATATTGGTGAGTGTCTTAGAGTGAGACACACTCAACACTCCTCCAATATAGTGAGTGTCTTAGAGGAGACACACTCAACACTCCTCCAATATAGTGAGTGTCTTAGAGTGAGACACACTCAACACTCCTCCAATATTGGTGAGTGTCTTAGAGTGAGACACACTCACACTCCTCCAATATTAGTGAGCTGTCTTAGAGTGAGACACACTCAACACTCCTCCAATATAGTGAGTGTCTTAGAGCTGAGACACACTCAACACTCCTCCAATATTGAGTGAGTGTCTTAGAGTGAGACACACTCAACACTCCTCCAATATTGGTGAGTGTCTTAGAGTGAGACACACTCAACACTCCTCCAATATAGGTGAGTGTCTTAGAGTGAGACACACTCAACACCTCTCCAATATTGGTGAGTGTCTTAGAGTGAGACACACTCAACACTCCTCCAATATTGTGAGTGTCTTAGAGTGAGACACACTCAACACTCCTCCAATATAGTGAGTGTCTTAGAGTGAGACACACTCAACACTCCTCAAATTGTGAGTGTCTTAGAGTGAGACACACTCAACACTCCTCCAATATAGTGAGTGTCTTAGAGTGAGACACACTCAAACACTCCTCAATATTGGTGCGTGTCTTAGAGTGAGAACTGTCACTCAAACACTCCTCCAATATTGGTGAGTGTCTTAGAGTGAGACACACTCAAAACTCCTCCAATATGGTGAGTGTCTTTAGAGTGAGACACACTCAACACTCCTCCAATATAGTGAGTGTCTTAGAGTGAGACACACTCAACACTCCTCCAATATTGGTGAGTGTCTTAGAGTGAGACACTCTCAACACTCCTCCAATATGGTGAGTGTCTTAGAGTGAGACACTCTCAACACTCCTCCAATATTGGTGAGTGTCTTAGAGTGAGACACACTCAACACTCCTCCAATATTGGTGAGTGTCTTAGAGTGAGACACACTCAACACTCCTCCAATATTGTGAGTGTCTTAGAGTGAGACACACTCAACACTCCTCCAATATTGGTGAGTGTCTTAGAGTGAGACACACTCAACACTCCTCCAATATAGGTGAGTGTCTTAGAGTGAGACACACTCAACACTCCTCCAATATTGGTGAGTGTCTTAGAGTGAGACACACTCAACACTCCTCCAATATTGGTGAGTGTCTTAGAGTGAGACACACTCAACACTCCTCCAATATAGTGAGTGTCTTAGAGTGAGACACACTCAACACTCCTCCAATATAGTGAGTGTCTTAGAGTGAGACACACTCAACACTCCTCCAATATTGGTGAGTGTCTTAGAGTGAGACACACTCAACACTCCTCCAATATTGGTGAGTGTCTTAGTGTGAGACACACTCAACACTCCTCCAATATTGGTGAGTGTCTTAGAGTGAGACACTCTCAACACTCCTCCAATATTGGTGAGTGTCTTAGAGTGAGACACACTCAACACTCCTCCAATATTGGTGAGTGTCTTAGAGTGAGACACACTCAACACTCCTCCAATATTGGTGAGTGTCTTAGAGTGAGACACACTCAACACTCCTCCAATATTGGTGAGTGTCTTAGAGTGAGACACACTCAACACTCCTCCAATATTGGTGAGTGTCTTAGAGTGAGACACTCTTAACACTCCTCCAATATTGGTGAGTGTCTTAGAGTGAGACACACTCAACACTCCTCCAATATAGTGAGTGTCTTAGAGTGAGACACACTCAACACTCCTCCAATATAGTGAGTGTCTTAGAGTGAGACACACTCAACACTCCTCCAATATTGGTGAGTGTCTTAGAGTGAGACACACTCAACACTCCTCCAATATAGTGAGTGTCTTAGAGTGAGACACACTCAACACTCCTCCAATATTGGTGAGTGTCTTAGAGTGAGACACACTCAACACTCCTCCAATATTGGTGAGGTGTCTTAGAGTGAGACACACTCAACACTCCTCCAATATTGGTGAGTGTCTTAGAGTGAGACACACTCAACACTCCTCCAATATTGGTGAGTGTCTTAGAGTGAGACACACTCAACACTCCTCCAATATTGGTGAGTGTCTTAGAGTGAGACACACTCAACACTCCTCCAATATAGTGAGTGTCTTAGAGTGAGACACACTCAACACTCCTCCAATATAGTGAGTGTCTTAGAGTGAGACACACTCAACACTCCTCCAATATAGTGAGTGTCTTAGAGTGAGACACACTCAACACTCCTCCAATATTGGTGAGTGTCTTAGAGTGAGACACACTCAACACTCCTCCAATATAGTGAGTGTCTTAGAGTGAGACACACTCAACACTCCTCCAATATTGGTGAGTGTCTTAGAGTGAGACACACTCAACACTCCTCCAATATTGGTGAGTGTCTTAGAGTGAGACACACTCAACACTCCTCCAATATTGGTGAGTGTCTTAGAGTGAGACACACTCAACACTCCTCCAATATTGGTGAGTGTCTTAGAGTGAGACACACTCAACACTCCTCCAATATTGGTGAGTGTCTTAGAGTGAGACACACTCAACACTCCTCCAATATTGGTGAGTGTCTTAGAGTGAGACACACTCAACACTCCTCCAATATTGGTGAGTGTCTTAGAGTGAGACACACTCAACACTCCTCCAATATTGGTGAGTGTCTTAGAGTGAGACACACTCAACACTCCTCCAATATAGTGAGTGTCTTAGAGTGAGACACACTCAACACTCCTCCAATATTGGTGAGTGTCTTAGAGTGAGACACACTCAACACTCCTCCAATATTGGTGAGTGTCTTAGAGTGAGACACACTCAACACTCCTCCAATATAGTGAGTGTCTTAGAGTGAGACACACTCAACACTCCTCCAATATAGTGAGTGTCTTAGAGTGAGACACACTCAACACTCCTCCAATATTGTGAGTGTCTTAGAGTGAGACACACTCAACACTCCTCCAATATTGGTGAGTGTCTTAGAGTGAGACACACTCAACACTCCTCAATATTGGTGAGTGTCTTAGAGTGAGACACACTCAACACTCCTCCAATATAGTGAGTGTCTTAGAGTGAGACACACTCAACACTCCTCCAATATTGGTGAGTGTCTTAGAGTGAGACACACTCAACACTCCTCCAATATTGGTGAGTGTCTTAGAGTGAGACACACTCAACACTCCTCCAATATTGGTGAGTGTCTTAGAGTGAGACACACTCAACACTCCTCCAATATAGGTGAGTGTCTTAGAGTGAGACACACTCAACACTCCTCCAATATTGGTGAGTGTCTTAGAGTGAGGACACACTCAACACCCTCCAATATAGTGAGTGTCTTAGAGTGAGACACACTCACACTCCTCCAATATTGGTGAGTGTCTTAGAGTGAGACACACTCAACACTCCTCCAATATTGGTGAGTGTCTTAGAGTGAGACACACTCAACACTCCTCCAATATGGTGAGTGTCTTAGAGTGAGACACACTCAACACTCCTCCAATATTGGTGAGTGTCTTAGAGTGAGACACACTCAACACTCCTCCAATATAGTGAGTGTCTTAGAGTGAGACACACTCAACACTCCTCCAATATTAGGTGAGTGTCTTAGAGTGAGACACACTCAACACTCCTCCAATATTAGTGAGTGTCTTAGAGTGAGACACACTCAACACTCCTCCAATATTGGTGAGTGTCTTAGAGTGAGACACACTCAACACTCCTCCAATATTGGTGAGTGTCTTAGAGTGAGACACACTCAACACTCCTCCAATATTGGTGAGTGTCTTAGAGTGAGACACACTCAACACTCCTCCAATATTGGTGAGTGTCTTAGAGTGAGACACACTCAACACTTCCTCCAATATTGGTGAGTGTCTTAGAGTGAGACACACTCAACACTCCTCCAATATTAGTGAGTGTCTTAGAGTGAGACACACTCAACACTCCTCCAATATTGGTGAGTGTCTTAGAGTGAGACACACTCAACACTCCTCCAATATTGGTGAGTGTCTTAGAGTGAGACACACTCAACACTCCTCCAATATTGTGAGTGTCTTAGAGTGAGACACACTCAACACTCCTCCAATATTGTGAGTGTCTTAGAGTGAGACACACTCAACACTCCTCCAATATTGGTGAGTGTCTTAGAGTGAGACACACACTCAACACTCCTCCAATATTAGTGAGTGTCTTAGAGTGAGACACACTCAACACTTCCTCCAATATAGGTGAGTGTCTTAGAGTGAGACACACTCAACACTCCTCCAATATTAGTGAGTGTCTTAGAGTGAGACACACTCAACACTCCTCCAATATAGTGAGTGTCTTAGAGTGAGACACACTCCTCCAATATAGTGAGTGTCTTAGAGTGAGACACACTCCTCCAATATAGTGAGTGTCTTAGAGTGAGACACACTCAACACTCCTCCAATATTGGTGAGTGTCTTAGAGTGAGACACACTCAACACTCCTCCAATTAGTGAGTGTCTTAGAGTGAGACACACTCAACACTCCTCCAATATAGTGAGTGTCTTAGAGTGAGACACACTCAACACTCCTCCAATATAGTGAGTGTCTTAGAGTGAGACACACTCAACACTCCTCCAATATTGGTGAGTGTCTTAGAGTGAGACACACTCCTCCAATATAGTGAGTGTCTTAGAGTGAGACACACTCAACACTCCTCCAATATTGGTGAGTGTCTTAGAGTGAGACACTCTCAACACTCCTCCAATATTGGTGAGTGTCTTAGAGTGAGACACACTCAACACTCCTCCAATATTGGTGAGTGTCTTAGAGTGAGACACACTCCTCCAATATAGTGAGTGTCTTAGAGTGAGACACACTCAACACTCCTCCAATATGGTGAGTGTCTTAGAGTGAGACACACTCAACACTCCTCCAATATTGGTGAGTGTCTTAGAGTGAGACACACTCAACACTCCTCCAATATTGGTGAGTGTCTTAGAGTGAGACACACTCAACACTCCTCCAATATTGGTGAGTGTCTTAGAGTGAGACACACTCAACACTCCTCCAATATAGTGAGTGTCTTAGAGTGAGACACACTCAAACACTCCTCCAATATTAGGTGAATGTCTTAGAGTGAGACACACTCAACACTCCTCCAATATTAGTGAGTG
This sequence comes from Procambarus clarkii, assembly GCF_040958095.1. NCBI lineage: Eukaryota > Metazoa > Arthropoda > Malacostraca > Decapoda > Cambaridae > Procambarus > Procambarus clarkii. Next base: position 425,551 of record NW_027189146.1, on the reverse strand, counting down.
TCTTAGAGTGAGACACACTCAACACTCCTCCAATGTGTGAGTGTCTTAGAGTGAGACACACTCAACACTCCTCCAATATTGGTGAGTGTCTTAGAGTGAGACACTCTCAACACTCCTCCAATATTGGTGAGTGTCTTAGAGTGAGACACACTCAACACTCCTCCAATATTGGTGAGTGTCTTAGAGTGAGACACTCTCAACACTCCTGCCAATATAGTGAGTGTCTTAGAGTGAGACACACTCAACACTCCTCCAATATTGGTGAGTGTCTTAGAGTGAGACACACTCAACACTCCTCCAATATAGTGAGTGTCTTTAGAGTGAGACACACTCAACACTCCTCCAATATTGGTGAGTGTCTTAGAGTGAGACACACTCAACACTCCTCCAATATTGGTGAGTGTCTTAGAGTGAGACACACTCAACACTCCTCCAATATAGTGAGTGTCATTAGAGTGAGACACACTCAACACTCCTCCAATATAGGTGAGTGTCTTAGAGTGAGACACACTCAACACTCCTCCAATATAGTGAGTGTCTTAGAGTGAGACAACACTCAACACTCCTCCAATATTGGTGAGTGTTTAGAGTGAGACCACACTCAACACTCCTCCAATTAGTGAGTGTCTTAGAGTGAGACACACTCCTCCAATATAGTGAGTGTCTTAGAGTGAGACACACTCCTCCAATATAGTGAGTGTCTTAGAGTGAGACACACTCAACACTCCTCCAATATTGGTGAGTGTCTTAGAGTGAGACACACTCAACACTCCTCCAATATAGTGAGTGTCTTAGAGTGAGACACACTCAACACTCCTCCAATAGTGAGTGTCTTAGAGTGAGACACACTCAACACTCCTCCAATATTGGTGAGTGTCTTAGAGTGAGACACACTCAACACTCCTCCAATATAGTGAGTGTCTTAGAGTGAGACACACATCAAACACTCCTCAATATAGTGAGTGTCTTAGAGTGAGACACACTCAACACTCCTCCAATATGGTGAGTGTCTTAGAGTGAGACACACTCAACACTCCTCCAATATGGTGAGTGTCTTAGAGTGAGACACACTCAACACTCCTCCAATAGTGAGTGTCTTAGAGTGAGACACACTCAACACTCCTCCAATATTGGTGAGTGTCTTAGAGTGAGACACACTCAACACTCCTCCAATATGGTGAGTGTCTTAGAGTGAGACACACTCAACACTCCTCCAATATAGTGAGTGTCTTAGAGTGAGACACACTCAACACTCCTCCAATATTGTGAGTGTCTTAGAGTGAGACACACTCAACACTCCTCCAATATAGTGAGTGTCTTAGAGTGAGACACACTCAACACTCCTCCAATATGGTGAGTGTCTTAGAGTGAGACACACTCAACACTCCTCCAATATTGGTGAGTGTCTTAGAGTGAGACACACTCAACACTCCTCCAATATAGTGAGTGTCTTAGAGTGAGACACACTCAACACTCCTCCAATATAGTGAGTGTCTTAGAGTGAGACACACTCAACACTCCTCCAATATTGGTGAGTGTCTTAGAGTGAGACACACTCAACACTCCTCCAATATGGTGAGTGTCTTAGAGTGAGACACACTCAACACTCCTCCAATATGGTGAGTGTCTTAGAGTGAGACACACTCAACACTCCTCCAATATAGTGAGTGTCTTAGAGTGAGACACACTCAACACTCCTCCAATATAGTGAGTGTCTTAGAGTGAGACACACTCAACACTCCTCCAATATGGTGAGTGTCTTAGAGTGAGACACACTCAACACTCCTCCAATATTGGTGAGTGTCTTAGAGTGAGACACACTCCTCCAATATAGTGAGTGTCTTAGAGTGAGACACACTCAACACTCCTCCAATATTGGTGAGTGTCTTAGAGTGAGACACACTCAACACTCCTCCAATATAGTGAGTGTCTTAGAGTGAGACACACTCAACACTCCTCCAATATGGTGAGTGTCTTAGAGTGAGACACACTCAACACTCCTCCAATATTGGTGAGTGTCTTAGAGTGAGACACACTCAACACTCCTCCAATATAGTGAGTGTCTTAGAGTGAGACACACTCAACACTCCTCCAATATAGTGAGTGTCTTAGAGTGAGACACACTCAACACTCCTCCAATATTGGTGAGTGTCTTTAGAGTGAACACACTCAACACTCCTCCAATATGGTGAGTGTCTTAGAGTGAGACACACTCAACACTCCTCCAATATGGTGAGTGTCTTAGAGTGAGACACACTCAACACTCCTCCAATAGTGAGTGTCTTAGAGTGAGACACACTCAACACTCCTCCAATATAGTGAGTGTCTTAGAGTGAGACACACTCAACACTCCTCCAATATAGTGAGTGTCTTAGAGTGAGACACACTCAACACTCCTCCAATATGTGAGTGTCTTAGAGTGAGACACACTCAACACTCCTCCAATATTGGTGAGTGTCTTAGAGTGAGACACACTCAACACTCCTCCAATATGTGAGAGTCTTAGAGTGAGACACACTCAACACTCCTCCAATATAGTGAGTGTCTTAGAGTGAGACACACTCAACACTCCTCCAATATTGAGTGTCTTAGAGTGAGACACACTCAACACTCCTCCAATATAGTGAGTGTCTTAGAGTGAGACACACTCAACACTCCTCCAATATGGTGAGTGTCTTAGAGTGAGACACACTCAACACTCCTCCAATATTGGTGAGTGTCTTAGAGTGAGACACACTCAACACTCCTCCAATATAGTGAGTGTCTTAGAGTGAGACACACTCAACACTCCTCCAATATTGGTGAGTGTCTTAGAGTGAGACACACTCAACACTCCTCCAATATTGGTGAGTGTCTTAGAGTGAGACACACTCAACACTCCTCCAATATAGTGAGTGTCTTAGAGTGAGACACACTCAACACTCCTCCAATATTGGTGAGTGTCTTAGAGTGAGACACACTCAACACTCCTCCAATATAGTGAGTGTCTTAGAGTGAGACACACTCAACACTCCTCCAATATAGTGAGTGTCTTAGAGTGAGACACACTCAACACTCCTCCAATATTGGTGAGTGTCTTAGAGTGAGACACACTCAACACTCCTCCAATATAGTGAGTGTCTTAGAGTGAGACACACTCAACACTCCTCCAATATAGTGAGTGTCTTAGAGTGAGACACACTCCTCCAATATGGGTGAGTGTCTTAGAGTGAGACACACTCAACACTCCTCCAATATAGTGAGTGTCTTAGAGTGAGACACACTCAACACTCCTCCAATATAGTGAGTGTCTTAGAGTGAGACACACTCAACACTCCTCCAATATTGGTGAGTGTCTTAGAGTGAGACACACTCAACACTCCTCCAATATGGTGAGTGTCTTAGAGTGAGACACACTCAACACTCCTCCAATATAGTGAGTGTCTTAGAGTGAGACACACTCAACACTCCTCCAATATAGTGAGTGTCTTAGAGTGAGACACACTCAACACTCCTCCAATTAGTGAGTGTCTTAGAGTGAGACACACTCAACACTCCTCCAATATTGGTGAGTGTCTTAGAGTGAGACACACTCAACACTCCTCCAATTGGTGAGTGTCTTAGAGTGAGACACACTCAACACTCCTCCAATATAGTGAGTGTCTTAGAGTGAGACACACTCAACACTCCTCCAATATAGTGAGTGTCTTAGAGTGAGACACACTCAACACTCCTCCAATATAGTGAGTGTCTTAGAGTGAGACACACTCAACACTCCTCCAATATTGTGAGTGTCTTAGAGTGAGACACACTCAACACTCCTCCAATATAGTGAGTGTCTTAGAGTGAGACACACTCAACACTCCTCCAATATTGGTGAGTGTCTTAGAGTGAGACACACTCAACACTCCTCCAATATGGTGAGTGTCTTAGAGTGAGACACACTCAACACTCCTCCAATATGGTGAGTGTCTTAGAGTGAGACACACTCAACACTCCTCCAATATAGTGAGTGTCTTAGAGTGAGACACACTCAACACTCCTCCAATATTGGTGAGTGTCTTAGAGTGAGACACACTCAACACTCCTCCAATATTGGTGAGTGTCTTAGAGTGAGACACACTCAACACTCCTCCAATATTGGTGAGTGTCTTAGAGTGAGACACACTCAACACTCCTCCAATATAGTGAGTGTCTTAGAGTGAGACACACTCAACACTCCTCCAATATGGTGAGTGTCTTAGAGTGAGACACACTCAACACTCCTCCAATATAGTGAGTGTCTTAGAGTGAGACACACTCAACACTCCTCCAATATAGTGAGTGTCTTAGAGTGAGACACACTCAACACTCCTCCAATATAGTGAGTGTCTTAGAGTGAGACACACTCAACACTCCTCCAATATTGGTGAGTGTCTTAGAGTGAGACACACTCAACACTCCTCCAATATATGGTGAGTGTCTTAGAGTGAGACACACTCAACACTCCTCCAATATTGGTGAGTGTCTTAGAGTGAGACACACTCAACACTCCTCCAATATAGTGAGTGTCTTAGAGTGAGACACACTCAACACTCCTCCAATATGTGAGTGTCTTAGAGTGAGACACACTCAACACTCCTCCAATAGTGAGTGTCTTAGAGTGAGACACACTCAACACTCCTCCAAATTGGTGAGTGTCTTAGAGTGAGACACACTCAACACTCCTCCAATATAGTGAGTGTCTTAGAGTGAGACACACTCAACACTCCTCCAAATTAGTGAGTGTCTTAGAGTGAGACACACTCAACACTCCTCCAATATTGGTGAGTGTCTTAGAGTGAGACACACTCAACACTCCTCCAATATTGTGAGTGTCTTAGAGTGAGACACACTCAACACTCCTCCAATATTGGTGAGTGTCTTAGAGTGAGACACACTCAACACTCCAATATAGTGAGTGTCTTAGAGTGAGACACACTCAACACTCCTCCAATATAGTGAGTGTCTTAGAGTGAGACACACTCAACACTCCTCCAATATTGGTGAGTGTCTTAGAGTGAGACACACTCAACACTCCTCCAATATAGTGAGTGTCTTAGAGTGAGACACACTCCTCCAATATAGTGAGTGTCTTAGAGTGAGACACACTCCTCCAATATAGTGAGTGTCTTAGAGTGAGACACACTCAACACTCCTCCAATATTGGTGAGTGTCTTAGAGTGAGACACACTCAACACTCCTCCAATATGGTGAGTGTCTTAGAGTGAGACACACTCAACACTCCTCCAATATAGTGAGTGTCTTAGAGTGAGACACACTCAACACTCCTCCAATATAGTGAGTGTCTTAGAGTGAGACACACTCAACACTCCTCCAATATTGGTGAGTGTCTTAGAGTGAGACACACTCAACACTCCTCCAATATGGTGAGTGTCTTAGAGTGAGACACACTCAACACTCCTCCAATATAGTGAGTGTCTTAGAGTGAGACACACTCAACACTCCTCCAATATTGGTGAGTGTCTTAGAGTGAGACACACTCAACACTCCTCCAATATTGGTGAGTGTCTTAGAGTGAGTCAACACTCCTCCAATATAGTGAGTGTCTTAGAGTGAGACACACTCAACACTCCTCCAATATAGTGAGTGTCTTAGAGTGAGACACACTCAACACTCCTCCATATTGGTGAGTGTCTTAGAGTGAGACACACTCAACACTCCTCCATATAGTGAGTGTCTTAGAGTGAGACACACTCAACACTCCTCCAATATAGTGAGTGTCTTAGAGTGAGACACACTCAACACTCCTCCAATATTGGTGAGTGTCTTAGAGTGAGACACACTCAACACTCCTCCAATATAGTGAGTGTCTTAGAGTGAGACACACTCAACACTCCTCCAATATTGGTGAGTGTCTTAGTGAGACACACTCAACACTCCTCCAATATGTGAGTGTCTTAGAGTGA
>NW_027189146.1:359483-419124 GCF_040958095.1 Procambarus clarkii | reverse complement strand
AGTATCAAACTACATGAAAAACGTGAAAAAGTCACTATTTAACCATATTTGAGGATTTTAACTTCAAATCACAGAGCAAGGTTTCGTATTATTTAGATCCAAGAAAAGACATATGACAATGTTGTTTCCAATACAAATGATAAAAATCAATGTGTTTTCATTAGAATTAACTAAAATGTTCCTGATTTTCCGTTTATATTACCGAGGGAAGATGTACACGTAAAACCGCTCTAATCCGGCTGAAACGTCGATATATGCAATAAAAACAGAACTTCTCCCCTTTTCAATATCTTACTCAGTATTTTAACGAGAAACAAATAGATGATTGAAAATGAAGTATTTAAGGTTATTATCTAATCAATTATGTGTTTGCATAATTTTTATCGTATATATATGAATTAATACCCATAGCCTGTAAATTGACAAAAACGTGGAAAACGTCAAAATATTGCCTAATTCGATGATATTTTGTTTAAGTCCCATAAAGGAAAAGGGGATGATAAACGTTAAAATATTGCTAAATTCGATGATTTTTCGTACGAAACAAAATGCAAGAAAACTTGCTTAAAATGCAATATTTTGCGAAATTCTGATATTTGACGGCCAAATCACATATCGTGATTCTACATGAAATAGAATCGAAATATTGGTTAAAATGAATATATTTACGTAGTATCAAACTACATGAAAAACGTGAAAAAGTCACTATTTAACCATATTTGAGGATTTTAACTTCAAATCACAGAGCGAGGTTTCGTATTATTTAGATCCAAGAAAAGACATATGACAATGTTGTTTCCAATACAAATGATAAAAATCAATGTGTTTTCATTAGAATTAACTAAAATGTTCCTGATTTTCCGTTTATATTACCGAGGGAAGATGTACACGTAAAACCGCTCTAATCCGGGTGAAACGTCGATATATGCAATAAAAACCGAACTTCTCCCCTTTTCAATATCTTACTCAGTATTTTAACGAGAAACAAATAGATGATTGAAAATGAAGTATTTAAGGTTATTATCTAATCAATTATGTGTTTGCATAATTTTTATCGTATATATATGAATTAATACCCATAGACTGAAAATTCACAAAAACGTGGAAAAACGGCAAAATATTGCCTAATTCGATGATATTTTGTTTAAATCACATAAAGGAAAAGGGAATGATGAACGTCAAAATATTGCTAAATTCGATGATTTTTCGTACGAAACAAAATGCAAGAAAACTTGCTTAAAATGCAATATTATGCGAAATTCTGATATTTGACGGCCAAATCACATATCGTGATTCTACATGAAATAGTATCGAAATATTGGTAAAAATGAATATATTTACGTAATATCAAACTACATGAAAAACGTGAAAAAAGTCAATATATAACCATATTTGAGGATTTTAACTTCAAATCACAGAGCGAGGTTTTGTATTATTTAGATCCAAGAAAAGACATATGACAATGTTGTTTCCAATACAAATGATAAAAATCAATGTGTTTTCATTAGTATTAACTAAAATGTTACTGATTTTCCGTTTATATTACCGATGGAAGATGTAAACGAAAATCGCTCTATTCCGGCTGAAACGTCGATATATGCAATAAAAACAGAACTTCTCCCCTTTTCAATATCTTACTCAGTATTTTAACGAGAAACAAATAGATGATTGAAAATGAAGTATTTAAGGTTATTATCTAATCAATTATGTGTTTGCATAATTTTTATCGTATATATATGAATTAATACCCATAGCCTGTAAATTCACAAAAACGTGGAAAACGTCAAAATATTGCCTAATTCGATGATATTTTGTTTAAGTCCTATAAAGGAAAAGGGGATGATAAACGTCAAAATATTGCTAAATTCGATGATTTTTCGTACGAAACAAAATGCAAGAAAACTTGCTTAAAATGCAATATTTTGCGAAATTCTGATATTTGACGGCCAAATCACATATCGTGATTCTACATGAAATAGAATCGAAATATTGGTTAAAATGAATATATTTACGTAGTATCAAACTACATGAAAAACGTGAAAAAGTCACTATTTAACCATATTTGAGGATTTTAACTTCAAATCACAGAGCGAGGTTTCGTATTATTTAGATCCAAGAAAAGACATATGACAATGTTGTTTCCAATACAAATGATAAAAATCAATGTGTTTTCATTAGAATTAACTAAAATGTTCCTGATTTTCCGTTTATATTACCGAGGGAAGATGTACACGTAAAACCGCTCTAATCCGGCTGAAACGTCGATATATGCAATAAAAACAGAACTTCTCCCCTTTTCAATATCTTACTCAGTATTTTAACGAGAAACAAATAGATGATTGAAAATGAAGTATTTAAGGTTATTATCTAATCAATTATGTGTTTGCATAATTTTTATCGTATATATATGAATTAATACCCATAGCCTGTAAATTGACAAAAACGTGGAAAACGTCAAAATATTGCCTAATTCGATGATATTTTGTTTAAGTCCCATAAAGGAAAAGGGGATGATAAACGTTAAAATATTGCTAAATTCGATGATTTTTCGTACGAAACAAAATGCAAGAAAACTTGCTTAAAATGCAATATTTTGCGAAATTCTGATATTTGACGGCCAAATCACATATCGTGATTCTACATGAAATAGAATCGAAATATTGGTTAAAATGAATATATTTACGTAGTATCAAACTACATGAAAAACGTGAAAAAGTCACTATTTAACCATATTTGAGGATTTTAACTTCAAATCACAGAGCGAGGTTTCGTATTATTTAGATCCAAGAAAAGACATATGACAATGTTGTTTCCAATACAAATGATAAAAATCAATGTGTTTTCATTAGAATTAACTAAAATGTTCCTGATTTTCCGTTTATATTACCGAGGGAAGATGTACACGTAAAACCGCTCTAATCCGGGTGAAACGTCGATATATGCAATAAAAACCGAACTTCTCCCCTTTTCAATATCTTACTCAGTATTTTAACGAGAAACAAATAGATGATTGAAAATGAAGTATTTAAGGTTATTATCTAATCAATTATGTGTTTGCATAATTTTTATCGTATATATGAATTAATACCCATAGACTGAAAATTCACAAAAACGTGGAAAAACGGCAAAATATTGCCTAATTCGATGATATTTTGTTTAAATCACATAAAGGAAAAGGGAATGATGAACGTCAAAATATTGCTAAATTCGATGATTTTTCGTACGAAACAAAATGCAAGAAAACTTGCTTAAAATGCAATATTATGCGAAATTCTGATATTTGACGGCCAAATCACATATCGTGATTCTACATGAAATAGTATCGAAATATTGGTAAAAATGAATATATTTACGTAATATCAAACTACATGAAAAACGTGAAAAAAGTCAATATATAACCATATTTGAGGATTTTAACTTCAAATCACAGAGCGAGGTTTTGTATTATTTAGATCCAAGAAAAGACATATGACAATGTTGTTTCCAATACAAATGTTAAAAATCAATGTGTTTTCATTAGTATTAACTAAAATGTTACTGATTTTCCGTTTATATTACCGATGGAAGATGTAAACGTAAAACCGCTCTAATCCGGGTGAAACGTCGATATATGCAATAAAAACCGAACTTCTCCCCTTTTCAATATCTTACTCAGTATTTTAACGAGAAACAAATAGATGATTGAAAATGAAGTATTTAAGGTTATTATCTAATCAATTATGTGTTTGCATAATTTTTATCGTATATATATGAATTAATACCCATAGACTGAAAATTCACAAAAACGTAGAAAAACGGCAAAATATTGCCTAATTCGATGATATTTTGTTTAAATCACATAAAGGAAAAGGGAATGATGAACGTCAAAATATTGCTAAATTCGATGATTTTTCGTACGAAACAAAATGCAAGAAAACTTGCTTAAAATGCAATATTATGCGAAATTCTGATATTTGACGGCCAAATCACATATCGTGATTCTACATGAAATAGTATCGAAATATTGGTAAAAATGAATATATTTACGTAATATCAAACTACATGAAAAACGTGAAAAAAGTCAATATATAACCATATTTGAGGATTTTAACTTCAAATCACAGAGCGAGGTTTTGTATTATTTAGATCCAAGAAAAGACATATGACAATGTTGTTTCCAATACAAATGTTAAAAATCAATGTGTTTTCATTAGTATTAACTAAAATGTTACTGATTTTCCGTTTATATTACCGATGGAAGATGTAAACGAAAATCGCTCTATTCCGGCTGAAACGTCGATATATGCAATAAAAACAGAACTTCTCCCCTTTTCAATATCTTACTCAGTATTTTAACGAGAAACAAATAGATGATTGAAAATGAAGTATTTAAGGTTATTATCTAATCAATTATGTGTTTGCATAATTTTTATCGTATATATATGAATTAATACCCATAGCCTGTAAATTCACAAAAACGTGGAAAACGTCAAAATATTGCCTAATTCGATGATATTTTGTTTAAGTCCCATAAAGGAAAAGGGGATGATAAACGTCAAAATATTGCTAAATTCGATGATTTTTCGTACGAAACAAAATGCAAGAAAACTTGCTTAAAATGCAATATTTTGCGAAATTCTGATATTTGACGGCCAAATCACATATCGTGATTCTACATGAAATAGAATCGAAATATTGGTTAAAATGAATATATTTACGTAGTATCAAACTACATGAAAAACGTGAAAAAGTCAATATTTAACCATATTTGAGGATTTTAACTTCAAATCACAGAGCGAGGTTTCGTATTATTTAGATCCAAGAAAAGACATATGACAATGTTGTTTCCAATACAAATGATAAAAATCAATGTGTTTTCATTAGAATTAACTAAAATGTTCCTGATTTTCCGTTTATATTACCGAGGGAAGATGTACACGTAAAACCGCTCTAATCCGGGTGAAACGTCGATATATGCAATAAAAACCGAACTTCTCCCCTTTTCAATATCTTACTCAGTATTTTAACGAGAAACAAATAGATGATTGAAAATGAAGTATTTAAGGTTATTATCTAATCAATTATGTGTTTGCATAATTTTTATCGTATATATATGAATTAATACCCATAGACTGAAAATTCACAAAAACGTGGAAAAACGGCAAAATATTGCCTAATTCGATGATATTTTGTTCAAGTCACATAAAGGAAAAGGGGATGATAAACGTCAAAATATTGCTAAATTCGATGATTTTTCGTACGAAACAAAATGCAAGAAAACTTGCTTAAAATGCAATATTATGCGAAATTCTGATATTTGACGGCCAAATCACATATCGTGATTCTACATGAAATAGTATCGAAATATTGGTAAAAATGAATATATTTACGTAATATCAAACTACATGAAAAACGTGAAAAAAGTCAATATATAACAATATTTGTGGATTTTAACTTCAAATCACAGAGCGAGGTTTTGTATTATTTAGATCCAAGAAAAGACATATGACAATGTTGTTTCCAATACAAATGATAAAAATCAATGTGTTTTCATTAGTATTAACTAAAATGTTACTGATTTTCCGTTTATATTACCGATGGAAGATGTACACGAAAATCGCTCTATTCCGGCTGAAACGTCGATATATGCAATAAAAACAGAACTTCTCCCCTTTTCAATATCTTACTCAGTATTTTAACGAGAAACAAATAGATGATTGAAAATGAAGTATTTAAGGTTATTATCTAATCAATTATGCGTTTGCATCATTTTTATCGTATATATATGAATTAATAGCCATAGACTGTAAATTCACAAAAACGTGGAAAACGGCAAAATATTGCCTAATTCGATGATATTTTGTTTAAGTCACATAAAGAAAAAGGGGATGATAAACGTCAAAATATTGCTAAATTCGATGATTTTTCGTACGAAACAAAATGCAAGAAAACTTGCTTAAAATGCAATATTTTGCGAAATTCTGATATATGACGGCCAAATCACATATCGTGATTCTACATGAAATAGAATCGAAATATTGGTTAAAATGAATATATTTACGTAGTATCAAACTACATGAAAAACGTGAAAGTCACTATTTAACCATATTTGAGGATTTTAACTTCAAATCATAGAGCGAGGTTTCGTATTATTTAGATCCAAGAAAAGACATATGACAATGTTGTTTCCAATACAAATGATAAAAATCAATGTGTTATCATTAGAATTAACTAAAATGTTCCTGATTTTCCGTTTATATTACCGAGGGAAGATGCACACGTAAAACCGCTCTAATCCGGCTGAAAAGTCGATATATGCAATAAAAACCGAACTTCTCCCCTTTTCAATATCTTACTCAGTATTTTAACGAGAAACAAATAGATGATTGAAAATGAAGTATTTAAGGTTATTATCTAATCAATTATGTGTTTGCATAATTTTTATCGTATATATATGAATTAATACCCATAGACTGTAAATTCACAAAAACGTGGAAAACGGCAAAATATTGCCTAATTCGATGATATTTTGTTCAAGTCACATAAAGGAAAAGGGGATGATAAACGTCAAAATATTGCTAAATTCGATGATTTTTCGTACGAAACAAAATGCAAGAAAACTTGCTTAAAATGCAATATTATGCGAAATTCTAAGATTTGAAAGCCAAATCACATATCGTGATACTACTTGAAATAGTATCGAAATATTGGTAAAAATGAATATATTTACGTAATATCAAACTACATGAAAAACGTGAAAAAAGTCAATATTTAACCATATTTGAGGATTTTAACTACAAATCACAGAGCGAGGTTCCGTATTATTTAGATCCAAGAAAAGACATATGACAATGTTGTTTCCAATACAAATGATAAAAATCAATGTGTTTTCATTAGTATTAACTAAAATGTTACTGATTTTCCGTTTATATTACCGATGGCAGATGTACACGAAAATCGCTCTATTCCGGCTGAAACGTCGATATATGCAAAAAAAACAGAACTTCTCCCCTTTTCAATATCTTACTCAGTATTTTAACGAGAAACAAATAGATGATTGAAAATGAAGTATTTAAGGTTATTATCTAATCAATTATGTGTTTACATCATTTTTATCGTATATATATGAATTAATACCCATAGACTGTAAATTCACAAAAACGTGGAAAACGGCAAAATATTGCCTAATTCGATGATATTTTGTTTAAGTCACATAAAGGAAAAGGGGATGATAAACGTCAAAATATTGCTAAATTCGATGATTTTTCGTACGAAACAAAATGCAAGAAAACTTGCTTAAAATGCAATATTATGCGAAATTCTGAGATTTGAAGGCCAAATCACATATCGTGATACTACATGAAATAGTATCGAAATATTGGTAAAAATGAATATATTTACGTAATATCAAACTACATGAAAAACGTGAAAAAAGTCAATATATAATCATATTTGAGGATTTTAACTTCAAATCATAGAGCGAGGTTTCGTATTATTTAGATCCAAGAAAAGACATATGACAATGTTGTTTCCAATACAAATGATAAAAATCAATGTGTTTTCATTAGAATTAACTAAAATGTTCCTGATTTTCCGTTTATATTACAGAGGGAAGATGTACACGTAAAACCGCTCTAATCCGGCTGAAACGTCGATATATGCAATAAAAACAGAACTTCTCCCCTTTTCAATATCTTACTCAGTATTTTAACGAGAAACAAATTGATGATTGAAAATGAAGTATTTAAGGTTATTATCTAATCAATTATGTGTTTGCATAATTTTTATCGTATATATATGAATTAATACCCATAGCCTGGAAATTCACAAAAACGTGGAAAACGTCAAAATATTGCCTAATTCGATGATATTTTGTTTAAGTCCTATAAAGGAAAAGGGGATGATAAACGTCAAAATATTGCTAAATTCGATGATTTTTCGTACGAAACAAAATGCAAGAAAACTTGCTTAAAATGCAATATTTTGCGAAATTCTGATATTTGACGGCCAAATCACATATCGTGATTCTACATGAAATAGAATCGAAATATTGGTTAAAATGAATATATTTACGTAGTATCAAACTACATGAAAAACGTGAAAAAGTCACTATTTAACCATATTTGAGGATTTTAACTTCAAATCACAGAGCAAGGTTTCGTATTATTTAGATCCAAGAAAAGACATATGACAATGTTGTTTCCAATACAAATGATAAAAATCAATGTGTTTTCATTAGAATTAACTAAAATGTTCCTGATTTTCCGTTTATATTACCGAGGGAAGATGTACACGTAAAACCGCTCTAATCCGGCTGAAACGTCGATATATGCAATAAAAACAGAACTTCTCCCCTTTTCAATATCTTACTCAGTATTTTAACGAGAAACAAATAGATGATTGAAAATGAAGTATTTAAGGTTATTATCTAATCAATTATGTGTTTGCATAATTTTTATCGTATATATATGAATTAATACCCATAGCCTGTAAATTGACAAAAACGTGGAAAACGTCAAAATATTGCCTAATTCGATGATATTTTGTTTAAGTCCCATAAAGGAAAAGGGGATGATAAACGTTAAAATATTGCTAAATTCGATGATTTTTCGTACGAAACAAAATGCAAGAAAACTTCCTTAAAATGCAATATTATGCGAAATTCTGATATTTGACGGCCAAATCACATATCGTGATTCTACATGAAATAGTATCGAAATATTGGTAAAAATGAATATATTTACGTAATATCAAACTACATGAAAAACGTGAAAAAAGTCAATATATAACAATATTTGTGGATTTTAACTTCAAATCACAGAGCGAGGTTTTGTATTATTTAGATCCAAGAAAAGACATATGACAATGTTGTTTCCAATACAAATGATAAAAATCAATGTGTTTTCATTAGTATTAACTAAAATGTTACTGATTTTCCGTTTATATTACCGATGGAAGATGTACACGAAAATCGCTCTATTCCGGCTGAAACGTCGATATATGCAATAAAAACAGAACTTCTCCCCTTTTCAATATCTTACTCAGTATTTTAACGAGAAACAAATAGATGATTGAAAATGAAGTATTTAAGGTTATTATCTAATCAATTTTGCGTTTGCATCATTTTTATCGTATATATATGAATTAATACCCATAGACTGTAAATTCACAAAAACGTGGAAAACGGCAAAATATTGCCTAATTCGATGATATTTTGTTTAAGTCACATAAAGAAAAAGGGGATGATAAACGTCAAAATATTGCTAAATTCGATGATTTTTCGTACGAAACAAAATGCAAGAAAACTTGCTTAAAATGCAATATTTTGCGAAATTCTGATATATGACGGCCAAATCACATATCGTGATTCTACATGAAATAGAATCGAAATATTGGTTAAAATGAATATATTTACGTAGTATCAAACTACATGAAAAACGTGAAAGTCACTATTTAACCATATTTGAGGATTTTAACTTCAAATCATAGAGCGAGGTTTCGTATTATTTAGATCCAAGAAAAGACATATGACAATGTTGTTTCCAATACAAATGATAAAAATCAATGTGTTATCATTAGAATTAACTAAAATGTTCCTGATTTTCCGTTTATATTACCGAGGGAAGATGCACACGTAAAACCGCTCTAATCCGGCTGAAAAGTCGATATATGCAATAAAAACCGAACTTCTCCCCTTTTCAATATCTTACTCAGTATTTTAACGAGAAACAAATAGATGATTGAAAATGAAGTATTTAAGGTTATTATCTAATCAATTATGTGTTTGCATAATTTTTATCGTATATATATGAATTAATACCCATAGACTGTAAATTCACAAAAACGTGGAAAACGGCAAAATATTGCCTAATTCGATGATATTTTGTTCAAGTCACATAAAGGAAAAGGGGATGATAAACGTCAAAATATTGCTAAATTCGATGATTTTTCGTACGAAACAAAATGCAAGAAAACTTGCTTAAAATGCAATATTATGCGAAATTCTAAGATTTGAAAGCCAAATCACATATCGTGATACTACTTGAAATAGTATCGAAATATTGGTAAAAATGAATATATTTACGTAATATCAAACTACATGAAAAACGTGAAAAAAGTCAATATTTAACCATATTTGAGGATTTTAACTACAAATCACAGAGCGAGGTTTCGTATTATTTAGATCCAAGAAAAGACATATGACAATGTTGTTTCCAATACAAATGATAAAAATCAATGTGTTTTCATTAGTATTAACTAAAATGTTACTGATTTTCCGTTTATATTACCGATGGCAGATGTACACGAAAATCGCTCTATTCCGGCTGAAACGTCGATATATGCAAAAAAAACAGAACTTCTCCCCTTTTCAATATCTTACTCAGTATTTTAACGAGAAACAAATAGATGATTGAAAATGAAGTATTTAAGGTTATTATCTAATCAATTATGTGTTTACATCATTTTTATCGTATATATATGAATTAATACCCATAGACTGTAAATTCACAAAAACGTGGAAAACGGCAAAATATTGCCTAATTCGATGATATTTTGTTTAAGTCACATAAAGGAAAAGGGGATGATAAACGTCAAAATATTGCTAAATTCGATGATTTTTCGTACGAAACAAAATGCAAGAAAACTTGCTTAAAATGCAATATTATGCGAAATTCTGAGATTTGAAGGCCAAATCACATATCGTGATACTACATGAAATAGTATCGAAATATTGGTAAAAATGAATATATTTACGTAATATCAAACTACATGAAAAACGTGAAAAAAGTCAATATATAATCATATTTGAGGATTTTAACTTCAAATCATAGAGCGAGGTTTCGTATTATTTAGATCCAAGAAAAGACATATGACAATGTTGTTTCCAATACAAATGATAAAAATCAATGTGTTTTCATTAGAATTAACTAAAATGTTCCTGATTTTCCGTTTATATTACAGAGGGAAGATGTACACGTAAAACCGCTCTAATCCGGCTGAAACGTCGATATATGCAATAAAAACAGAACTTCTCCCCTTTTCAATATCTTACTCAGTATTTTAACGAGAAACAAATTGATGATTGAAAATGAAGTATTTAAGGTTATTATCTAATCAATTATGTGTTTGCATAATTTTTATCGTATATATATGAATTAATACCCATAGCCTGGAAATTCACAAAAACGTGGAAAACGTCAAAATATTGCCTAATTCGATGATATTTTGTTTAAGTCCTATAAAGGAAAAGGGGATGATAAACGTCAAAATATTGCTAAATTCGATGATTTTTCGTACGAAACAAAATGCAAGAAAACTTGCTTAAAATGCAATATTTTGCGAAATTCTGATATTTGACGGCCAAATCACATATCGTGATTCTACATGAAATAGAATCGAAATATTGGTTAAAATGAATATATTTACGTAGTATCAAACTACATGAAAAACGTGAAAAAGTCACTATTTAACCATATTTGAGGATTTTAACTTCAAATCACAGAGCAAGGTTTCGTATTATTTAGATCCAAGAAAAGACATATGACAATGTTGTTTCCAATACAAATGATAAAAATCAATGTGTTTTCATTAGAATTAACTAAAATGTTCCTGATTTTCCGTTTATATTACCGAGGGAAGATGTACACGTAAAACCGCTCTAATCCGGCTGAAACGTCGATATATGCAATAAAAACAGAACTTCTCCCCTTTTCAATATCTTACTCAGTATTTTAACGAGAAACAAATAGATGATTGAAAATGAAGTATTTAAGGTTATTATCTAATCAATTATGTGTTTGCATAATTTTTATCGTATATATATGAATTAATACCCATAGCCTGTAAATTGACAAAAACGTGGAAAACGTCAAAATATTGCCTAATTCGATGATATTTTGTTTAAGTCCCATAAAGGAAAAGGGGATGATAAACGTTAAAATATTGCTAAATTCGATGATTTTTCGTACGAAACAAAATGCAAGAAAACTTGCTTAAAATGCAATATTTTGCGAAATTCTGATATTTGACGGCCAAATCACATATCGTGATTCTACATGAAATAGAATCGAAATATTGGTTAAAATGAATATATTTACGTAGTATCAAACTACATGAAAAACGTGAAAAAGTCACTATTTAACCATATTTGAGGATTTTAACTTCAAATCACAGAGCGAGGTTTCGTATTATTTAGATCCAAGAAAAGACATATGACAATGTTGTTTCCAATACAAATGATAAAAATCAATGTGTTTTCATTAGAATTAACTAAAATGTTCCTGATTTTCCGTTTATATTACCGAGGGAAGATGTACACGTAAAACCGCTCTAATCCGGGTGAAACGTCGATATATGCAATAAAAACCGAACTTCTCCCCTTTTCAATATCTTACTCAGTATTTTAACGAGAAACAAATAGATGATTGAAAATGAAGTATTTAAGGTTATTATCTAATCAATTATGTGTTTGCATAATTTTTATCGTATATATATGAATTAATACCCATAGACTGAAAATTCACAAAAACGTGGAAAAACGGCAAAATATTGCCTAATTCGATGATATTTTGTTTAAATCACATAAAGGAAAAGGGAATGATGAACGTCAAAATATTGCTAAATTCGATGATTTTTCGTACGAAACAAAATGCAAGAAAACTTGCTTAAAATGCAATATTATGCGAAATTCTGATATTTGACGGCCAAATCACATATCGTGATTCTACATGAAATAGTATCGAAATATTGGTAAAAATGAATATATTTACGTAATATCAAACTACATGAAAAACGTGAAAAAAGTCAATATATAACCATATTTGAGGATTTTAACTTCAAATCACAGAGCGAGGTTTTGTATTATTTAGATCCAAGAAAAGACATATGACAATGTTGTTTCCAATACAAATGATAAAAATCAATGTGTTTTCATTAGTATTAACTAAAATGTTACTGATTTTCCGTTTATATTACCGATGGAAGATGTAAACGAAAATCGCTCTATTCCGGCTGAAACGTTGATATATGCAATAAAAACAGAACTTCTCCCCTTTTCAATATCTTACTCAGTATTTTAACGAGAAACAAATAGATGATTGAAAATGAAGTATTTAAGGTTATTATCTAATCAATTATGTGTTTGCATAATTTTTATCGTATATATATGAATTAATACCCATAGCCTGTAAATTCACAAAAACGTGGAAAACGTCAAAATATTGCCTAATTCGATGATATTTTGTTTAAGTCCTATAAAGGAAAAGGGGATGATAAACGTCAAAATATTGCTAAATTCGATGATTTTTCGTACGAAACAAAATGCAAGAAAACTTGCTTAAAATGCAATATTTTGCGAAATTCTGATATTTGACGGCCAAATCACATATCGTGATTCTACATGAAATAGAATCGAAATATTGGTTAAAATGAATATATTTACGTAGTATCAAACTACATGAAAAACGTGAAAAAGTCACTATTTAACCATATTTGAGGATTTTAACTTCAAATCACAGAGCGAGGTTTCGTATTATTTAGATCCAAGAAAAGACATATGACAATGTTGTTTCCAATACAAATGATAAAAATCAATGTGTTTTCATTAGAATTAACTAAAATGTTCCTGATTTTCCGTTTACATTACCGAGGGAAGATGTACACGTAAAACCGCTCTAATCCGGCTGAAACGTCGATATATGCAATAAAAACAGAACTTCTCCCCTTTTCAATATCTTACTCAGTATTTTAACGAGAAACAAATAGATGATTGAAAATGAAGTATTTAAGGTTATTATCTAATCAATTATGTGTTTGCATAATTTTTATCGTATATATATGAATTAATACCCATAGCCTGTAAATTGACAAAAACGTGGAAAACGTCAAAATATTGCCTAATTCGATGATATTTTGTTTAAGTCCCATAAAGGAAAAGGGGATGATAAACGTTAAAATATTGCTAAATTCGATGATTTTTCGTACGAAACAAAATGCAAGAAAACTTGCTTAAAATGCAATATTTTGCGAAATTCTGATATTTGACGGCCAAATCACATATCGTGATTCTACATGAAATAGAATCGAAATATTGGTTAAAATGAATATATTTACGTAGTATCAAACTACATGAAAAACGTGAAGAAGTCACTATTTAACCATATTTGAGGATTTTAACTTCAAATCACAGAGCGAGGTTTCGTATTATTTAGATCCAAGAAAAGACATATGACAATGTTGTTTCCAATACAAATGATAAAAATCAATGTGTTTTCATTAGAATTAACTAAAATGTTCCTGATTTTCCGTTTATATTACCGAGGGAAGATGTACACGTAAAACCGCTCTAATCCGGGTGAAACGTCGATATATGCAATAAAAACCGAACTTCTCCCCTTTTCAATATCTTACTCAGTATTTTAACGAGAAACAAATAGATGATTGAAAATGAAGTATTTAAGGTTATTATCTAATCAATTATGTGTTTGCATAATTTTTATCGTATATATATGAATTAATACCCATAGACTGAAAATTCACAAAAACGTGGAAAAACGGCAAAATATTGCCTAATTCGATGATATTTTGTTTAAATCACATAAAGGAAAAGGGAATGATGAACGTCAAAATATTGCTAAATTCGATGATTTTTCGTACGAAACAAAATGCAAGAAAACTTGCTTAAAATGCAATATTATGCGAAATTCTGATATTTGACGGCCAAATCACATATCGTGATTCTACATGAAATAGTATCGAAATATTGGTAAAAATGAATATATTTACGTAATATCAAACTACATGAAAAACGTGAAAAAAGTCAATATATAACCATATTTGAGGATTTTAACTTCAAATCACAGAGCGAGGTTTTGTATTATTTAGATCCAAGAAAAGACATATGACAATGTTGTTTCCAATACAAATGTTAAAAATCAATGTGTTTTCATTAGTATTAACTAAAATGTTACTGATTTTCCGTTTATATTACCGATGGAAGATGTAAACGAAAATCGCTCTATTCCGGCTGAAACGTCGATATATGCAATAAAAACAGAACTTCTCCCCTTTTCAATATCTTACTCAGTATTTTAACGAGAAACAAATAGATGATTGAAAATGAAGTATTTAAGGTTATTATCTAATCAATTATGTGTTTGCATAATTTTTATCGTATATATATGAATTAATACCCATAGCCTGTAAATTCACAAAAACGTGGAAAACGTCAAAATATTGCCTAATTCGATGATATTTTGTTTAAGTCCTATAAAGGAAAAGGGGATGATAAACGTCAAAATATTGCTAAATTCGATGATTTTTCGTACGAAACAAAATGCAAGAAAACTTGCTTAAAATGCAATATTTTGCGAAATTCTGATATTTGACGGCCAAATCACATATCGTGATTCTACATGAAATAGAATCGAAATATTGGTTAAAATGAATATATTTACGTAGTATCAAACTACATGAAAAACGTGAAAAAGTCACTATTTAACCATATTTGAGGATTTTAACTTCAAATCACAGAGCGAGGTTTCGTATTATTTAGATCCAAGAAAAGACATATGACAATGTTGTTTCCAATACAAATGATAAAAATCAATGTGTTTTCATTAGAATTAACTAAAATGTTCCTGATTTTCCGTTTATATTACCGAGGGAAGATGTACACGTAAAACCGCTCTAATCCGGCTGAAACGTCGATATATGCAATAAAAACAGAACTTCTCCCCTTTTCAATATCTTACTCAGTATTTTAACGAGAAACAAATAGATGATTGAAAATGAAGTATTTAAGGTTATTATCTAATCAATTATGTGTTTGCATAATTTTTATCGTATATATATGAATTAATACCCATAGCCTGTAAATTGACAAAAACGTGGAAAACGTCAAAATATTGCCTAATTCGATGATATTTTATTTAAGTCCCATAAAGGAAAAGGGGATGATAAACGTTAAAATATTGCTAAATTCGATGATTTTTCGTACGAAACAAAATGCAAGAAAACTTGCTTAAAATGCAATATTATGCGAAATTCTGATATTTGACGGCCAAATCACATATCGTGATTCTACATGAAATAGAATCGAAATATTGGTTAAAATGAATATATTTACGTAGTATCAAACTACATGAAAAACGTGAAAAAGTCACTATTTAACCATATTTGAGGATTTTAACTTCAAATCACAGAGCGAGGTTTCGTATTATTTAGATCCAAGAAAAGACATATGACAATGTTGTTTCCAATACAAATGATAAAAATCAATGTGTTTTCATTAGAATTAACTAAAATGTTCCTGATTTTCCGTTTATATTACCGAGGGAAGATGTACACGTAAAACCGCTCTAATCCGGGTGAAACGTCGATATATGCAATAAAAACCGAACTTCTCCCCTTTTCAATATCTTACTCAGTATTTTAACGAGAAACAAATAGATGATTGAAAATGAAGTATTTAAGGTTATTATCTAATCAATTATGTGTTTGCATAATTTTTATCGTATATATATGAATTAATACCCATAGACTGAAAATTCACAAAAACGTAGAAAAACGGCAAAATATTGCCTAATTCGATGATATTTTGTTTAAATCACATAAAGGAAAAGGGAATGATGAACGTCAAAATATTGCTAAATTCGATGATTTTTCGTACGAAACAAAATGCAAGAAAACTTGCTTAAAATGCAATATTATGCGAAATTCTGATATTTGACGGCCAAATCACATATCGTGATTCTACATGAAATAGTATCGAAATATTGGTAAAAATGAATATATTTACGTAATATCAAACTACATGAAAAACGTGAAAAAAGTCAATATATAACCATATTTGAGGATTTTAACTTCAAATCACAGAGCGAGGTTTTGTATTATTTAGATCCAAGAAAAGACATATGACAATGTTGTTTCCAATACAAATGTTAAAAATCAATGTGTTTTCATTAGTATTAACTAAAATGTTACTGATTTTCCGTTTATATTACCGAGGGAAGATGTACACGTAAAACCGCTCTAATCCGGGTGAAACGTCGATATATGCAATAAAAACAGAACTTCTCCCCTTTTCAATATCTTACTCAGTATTTTAACGAGAAACAAATAGATGATTGAAAATGAAGTATTTAAGGTTATTATCTAATCAATTATGTGTTTGCATAATTTTTATCGTATATATATGAATTAATACCCATAGCCTGTAAATTCACAAAAACGTGGAAAACGTCAAAATATTGCCTAATTCGATGATATTTTGTTTAAGTCCCATAAAGGAAAAGGGGATGATAAACGTCAAAATATTGCTAAATTCGATGATTTTTCGTACGAAACAAAATGCAAGAAAACTTGCTTAAAATGCAATATTTTGCGAAATTCTGATATTTGACGGCCAAATCACATATCGTGATTCTACATGAAATAGAATCGAAATATTGGTTAAAATGAATATATTTACGTAGTATCAAACTACATGAAAAACGTGAAAAAGTCACTATTTAACCATATTTGAGGATTTTAACTTCAAATCACAGAGCGAGGTTTCGTATTATTTAGATCCAAGAAAAGACATATGACAATGTTGTTTCCAATACAAATGATAAAAATCAATGTGTTTTCATTAGAATTAACTAAAATGTTCCTGATTTTCCGTTTATATTACCGAGGGAAGATGTACACGTAAAACCGCTCTAATCCGGGTGAAACGTCGATATATGCAATAAAAACCGAACTTCTCCCCTTTTCAATATCTTACTCAGTATTTTAACGAGAAACAAATAGATGATTGAAAATGAAGTATTTAAGGTTATTATCTAATCAATTATGTGTTTGCATAATTTTTATCGTATATATATGAATTAATACCCATAGACTGAAAATTCACAAAAACGTGGAAAAACGGCAAAATATTGCCTAATTCGATGATATTTTGTTCAAGTCACATAAAGGAAAAGGGGATGATAAACGTCAAAATATTGCTAAATTCGATGATTTTTCGTACGAAACAAAATGCAAGAAAACTTGCTTAAAATGCAATATTATGCGAAATTCTGATATTTGACGGCCAAATCACATATCGTGATTCTACATGAAATAGTATCGAAATATTGGTAAAAATGAATATATTTACGTAATATCAAACTACATGAAAAACGTGAAAAAAGTCAATATATAACAATATTTGTGGATTTTAACTTCAAATCACAGAGCGAGGTTTTGTATTATTTAGATCCAAGAAAAGACATATGACAATGTTGTTTCCAATACAAATGTTAAAAATCAATGTGTTTTCATTAGTATTAACTAAAATGTTACTGATTTTCCGTTTATATTACCGATGGAAGATGTAAACGAAAATCGCTCTATTCCGGCTGAAACGTCGATATATGCAATAAAAACAGAACTTCTCCCCTTTTCAATATCTTACTCAGTATTTTAACGAGAAACAAATAGATGATTGAAAATGAAGTATTTAAGGTTATTATCTAATCAATTATGTGTTTGCATAATTTTTATCGTATATATATGAATTAATAAACATAGCCTGTAAATTCACAAAAACGTGGAAAACGTCAAAATATTGCTAAATTCGATGATTTTTCGTACGAAACAAATTGCAAGAAAACTTGCTTAAAATGCAATATTTTGCGAAATTCTGATATTTGACGGCCAAATCACATATCGTGATTCTACATGAAATAGAATCGAAATATTGGTTAAAATGAATATATTTACGTAGCATCAAACTACATGAAAAACGTGAAAAAGTCACTATTTAACCATATTTGAGGATTTTAACTTCAAATCATAGAGCGAGGTTTCGTATTATTTAGATCCAAGAAAAGACATATGACAATGTTGTTTCCAATACAAATGATAAAAATCAATGTGTTTTCATTAGTATTAACTAAAATGTTACTGATTTTCCGTTTATATTACCGATGGAAGATGTACACGAAAATCGCTCTATTCCGGCTGAAACGTCGATATATGCAATAAAAACAGAACTTCTCCCCTTTTCAATATCTTACTCAGTATTTTAACGAGAAACAAATAGATGATTGAAAATGAAGTATTTAAGGTTATTATCTAATCAATTATGCGTTTGCATCATTTTTATCGTATATATATGAATTAATACCAATAGACTGTAAATTCACAAAAACGTGGAAAACGTCAAAATATTGCTAAATTCGATGATTTTTCGTACGAAACAAAATGCAAGAAAACTTGCTTAAAATGCAATATTATGCGAAATTCTGATATTTGACGGCCAAATCACATATCGTGATTCTACATGAAATAGTATCGAAATATTGGTAAAAATGAATATATTTACGTAATATCAAACTACATGAAAAACGTGAAAAAAGTCAATATATAACCATATTTGAGGATTTTAACTTCAAATCACAGAGCGAGGTTTTGTATTATTTAGATCCAAGAAAAGACATATGACAATGTTGTTTCCAATACAAATGTTAAAAATCAATGTGTTTTCATTAGTATTAACTAAAATGTTACTGATTTTCCGTTTATATTACCGATGGAAGATGTAAACGAAAATCGCTCTATTCCGGCTGAAACGTCGATATATGCAATAAAAACAGAACTTCTCCCCTTTTCAATATCTTACTCAGTATTTTAACGAGAAACAAATAGATGATTGAAAATGAAGTATTTAAGGTTATTATCTAATCAATTATGTGTTTGCATAATTTTTATCGTATATATATGAATTAATACCCATAGCCTGTAAATTCACAAAAACGTGGAAAACGTCAAAATATTGCCTAATTCGATGATATTTTGTTTAAGTCCTATAAAGGAAAAGGGGATGATAAACGTCAAAATATTGCTAAATTCGATGATTTTTCGTACGAAACAAAATGCAAGAAAACTTGCTTAAAATGCAATATTTTGCGAAATTCTGATATTTGACGGCCAAATCACATATCGTGATTCTACATGAAATAGAATCGAAATATTGGTTAAAATGAATATATTTACGTAGTATCAAACTACATGAAAAACGTGAAAAAGTCACTATTTAACCATATTTGAGGATTTTAACTTCAAATCACAGAGCGAGGTTTCGTATTATTTAGATCCAAGAAAAGACATATGACAATGTTGTTTCCAATACAAATGATAAAAATCAATGTGTTTTCATTAGAATTAACTAAAATGTTCCTGATTTTCCGTTTATATTACCGAGGGAAGATGTACACGTAAAACCGCTCTAATCCGGCTGAAACGTCGATATATGCAATAAAAACAGAACTTCTCCCCTTTTCAATATCTTACTCAGTATTTTAACGAGAAACAAATAGATGATTGAAAATGAAGTATTTAAGGTTATTATCTAATCAATTATGTGTTTGCATAATTTTTATCGTATATATATGAATTAATACCCATAGCCTGTAAATTGACAAAAACGTGGAAAACGTCAAAATATTGCCTAATTCGATGATATTTTGTTTAAGTCCCATAAAGGAAAAGGGGATGATAAACGTTAAAATATTGCTAAATTCGATGATTTTTCGTACGAAACAAAATGCAAGAAAACTTGCTTAAAATGCAATATTTTGCGAAATTCTGATATTTGACGGCCAAATCACATATCGTGATTCTACATGAAATAGAATCGAAATATTGGTTAAAATGAATATATTTACGTAGTATCAAACTACATGAAAAACGTGAAAAAGTCACTATTTAACCATATTTGAGGATTTTAACTTCAAATCACAGAGCGAGGTTTCGTATTATTTAGATCCAAGAAAAGACATATGACAATGTTGTTTCCAATACAAATGATAAAAATCAATGTGTTTTCATTAGAATTAACTAAAATGTTCCTGATTTTCCGTTTATATTACCGAGGGAAGATGTACACGTAAAACCGCTCTAATCCGGGTGAAACGTCGATATATGCAATAAAAACCGAACTTCTCCCCTTTTCAATATCTTACTCAGTATTTTAACGAGAAACAAATAGATGATTGAAAATGAAGTATTTAAGGTTATTATCTAATCAATTATGTGTTTGCATAATTTTTATCGTATATATATGAATTAATACCCATAGACTGAAAATTCACAAAAACGTAGAAAAACGTCAAAATATTGCCTAATTCGATGATATTTTGTTTAAATCACATAAAGGAAAAGGGAATGATGAACGTCAAAATATTGCTAAATTCGATGATTTTTCGTACGAAACAAAATGCAAGAAAACTTGCTTAAAATGCAATATTATGCGAAATTCTGATATTTGACGGCCAAATCACATATCGTGATTCTACATGAAATAGTATCGAAATATTGGTAAAAATGAATATATTTACGTAATATCAAACTACATGAAAAACGTGAAAAAAGTCAATATATAACCATATTTGAGGATTTTAACTTCAAATCACAGAGCGAGGTTTTGTATTATTTAGATCCAAGAAAAGACATATGACAATGTTGTTTCCAATACAAATGTTAAAAATCAATGTGTTTTCATTAGTATTAACTAAAATGTTACTGATTTTCCGTTTATATTACCGATGGAAGATGTAAACGAAAATCGCTCTATTCCGGCTGAAACGTCGATATATGCAATAAAAACAGAACTTCTCCCCTTTTCAATATCTTACTCAGTATTTTAACGAGAAACAAATAGATGATTGAAAATGAAGTATTTAAGGTTATTATCTAATCAATTATGTGTTTGCATAATTTTTATCGTATATATATGAATTAATACCCATAGCCTGTAAATTCACAAAAACGTGGAAAACGTCAAAATATTGCCTAATTCGATGATATTTTGTTTAAGTCCCATAAAGGAAAAGGGGATGATAAACGTCAAAATATTGCTAAATTCGATGATTTTTCGTACGAAACAAAATGCAAGAAAACTTGCTTAAAATGCAATATTTTGCGAAATTCTGATATTTGACGGCCAAATCACATATCGTGATTCTACATGAAATAGAATCGAAATATTGGTTAAAATGAATATATTTACGTAGTATCAAACTACATGAAAAACGTGAAAAAGTCACTATTTAACCATATTTGAGGATTTTAACTTCAAATCACAGAGCGAGGTTTCGTATTATTTAGATCCAAGAAAAGACATATGACAATGTTGTTTCCAATACAAATGATAAAAATCAATGTGTTTTCATTAGAATTAACTAAAATGTTCCTGATTTTCCGTTTATATTACCGAGGGAAGATGTACACGTAAAACCGCTCTAATCCGGGTGAAACGTCGATATATGCAATAAAAACCGAACTTCTCCCCTTTTCAATATCTTACTCAGTATTTTAACGAGAAACAAATAGATGATTGAAAATGAAGTATTTAAGGTTATTATCTAATCAAGTATGTGTTTGCATAATTTTTATCGTATATATATGAATTAATACCCATAGACTGAAAATTCACAAAAACGTGGAAAAACGGCAAAATATTGCCTAATTCGATGATATTTTGTTCAAGTCACATAAAGGAAAAGGGGATGATAAACGTCAAAATATTGCTAAATTCGATGATTTTTCGTACGAAACAAAATGCAAGAAAACTTGCTTAAAATGCAATATTATGCGAAATTCTGATATTTGACGGCCAAATCACATATCGTGATTCTACATGAAATAGTATCGAAATATTGGTAAAAATGAATATATTTACGTAATATCAAACTACATGAAAAACGTGAAAAAAGTCAATATATAACAATATTTGTGGATTTTAACTTCAAATCACAGAGCGAGGTTTTGTATTATTTAGATCCAAGAAAAGACATATGACAATGTTGTTTCCAATACAAATGTTAAAAATCAATGTGTTTTCATTAGTATTAACTAAAATGTTACTGATTTTCCGTTTATATTACCGATGGAAGATGTAAACGAAAATCGCTCTATTCCGGCTGAAACGTCGATATATGCAATAAAAACAGAACTTCTCCCCTTTTCAATATCTTACTCAGTATTTTAACGAGAAACAAATAGATGATTGAAAATGAAGTATTTAAGGTTATTATCTAATCAATTATGTGTTTGCATAATTTTTATCGTATATATATGAATTAATACCCATAGCCTGTAAATTCACAAAAACGTGGAAAACGTCAAAATATTGCTAAATTCGATGATTTTTCGTACGAAACAAATTGCAAGAAAACTTGCTTAAAATGCAATATTTTGCGAAATTCTGATATTTGACGGCCAAATCACATATCGTGATTCTACATGAAATAGAATCGAAATATTGGTTAAAATGAATATATTTACGTAGCATCAAACTACATGAAAAACGTGAAAAAGTCACTATTTAACCATATTTGAGGATTTTAACTTCAAATCATAGAGCGAGGTTTCGTATTATTTAGATCCAAGAAAAGACATATGACAATGTTGTTTCCAATACAAATGATAAAAATCAATGTGTTTTCATTAGTATTAACTAAAATGTTACTGATTTTCCGTTTATATTACCGATGGAAGATGTACACGAAAATCGCTCTATTCCGGCTGAAACGTCGATATATGCAATAAAAACAGAACTTCTCCCCTTTTCAATATCTTACTCAGTATTTTAACGAGAAACAAATAGATGATTGAAAATGAAGTATTTAAGGTTATTATCTAATCAATTATGCGTTTGCATCATTTTTATCGTATATATATGAATTAATACCAATAGACTGTAAATTCACAAAAACGTGGAAAACGGCAAAATATTGCCTAATTCGATGATATTTTGTTTAAGTCACATAAAGAAAAAGGGGATGATAAACGTCAAAATATTGCTAAATTCGATGATTTTTCGTACGAAACAAAATGCAAGAAAACTTGCTTAAAATGCAATATTTTGCGAAATTCTGATATTTGACGGCCAAATCACATATCGTGATTCTACATGAAATAGAATCGAAATATTGGTTAAAATGAATATATTTACGTAGTATCAAACTACATGAAAAACGAGAAAAAGTCACTATTTAACCATATTTGAGGATTTTAACTTCAAATCACAGAGCGAGGTTTCGTATTATTTAGATCCAAGAAAAGACATATGACAATGTTGTTTCCAATACAAATGATAAAAATCAATGTGTTTTCATTAGAATTAACTAAAATGTTCCTGATTTTCCGTTTATATTACCGAGGGAAGATGTACACGTAAAACCGCTCTAATCCGGCTGAAACGTCGATATATGCAATAAAAACAGAACTTCTCCCCTTTTCAATATCTTACTCAGTATTTTAACGAGAAACAAATAGATGATTGAAAATGAAGTATTTAAGGTTATTATCTAATCAATTATGTGTTTGCATAATTTTTATCGTATATATATGAATTAATACCCATAGCCTGTAAATTGACAAAAACGTGGAAAACGTCAAAATATTGCCTAATTCGATGATATTTTGTTTAAGTCCCATAAAGGAAAAGGGGATGATAAACGTTAAAATATTGCTAAATTCGATGATTTTTCGTACGAAACAAAATGCAAGAAAACTTGCTTAAAATGCAATATTTTGCGAAATTCTGATATTTGACGGCCAAATCACATATCGTGATTCTACATGAAATAGAATCGAAATATTGGTTAAAATGAATATATTTACGTAGTATCAAACTACATGAAAAACGTGAAAAAGTCACTATTTAACCATATTTGAGGATTTTAACTTCAAATCACAGAGCGAGGTTTCGTATTATTTAGATCCAAGAAAAGACATATGACAATGTTGTTTCCAATACAAATGATAAAAATCAATGTGTTTTCATTAGAATTAACTAAAATGTTCCTGATTTTCCGTTTATATTACCGAGGGAAGATGTACACGTAAAACCGCTCTAATCCGGGTGAAACGTCGATATATGCAATAAAAACCGAACTTCTCCCCTTTTCAATATCTTACTCAGTATTTTAACGAGAAACAAATAGATGATTGAAAATGAAGTATTTAAGGTTATTATCTAATCAATTATGTGTTTGCATAATTTTTATCGTATATATATGAATTAATACCCATAGACTGAAAATTCACAAAAACGTAGAAAAACGGCAAAATATTGCCTAATTCGATGATATTTTGTTTAAATCACATAAAGGAAAAGGGAATGATGAACGTCAAAATATTGCTAAATTCGATGATTTTTCGTACGAAACAAAATGCAAGAAAACTTGCTTAAAATGCAATATTATGCGAAATTCTGATATTTGACGGCCAAATCACATATCGTGATTCTACATGAAATAGTATCGAAATATTGGTAAAAATGAATATATTTACGTAATATCAAACTACATGAAAAACGTGAAAAAAGTCAATATATAACCATATTTGAGGATTTTAACTTCAAATCACAGAGCGAGGTTTTGTATTATTTAGATCCAAGAAAAGACATATGACAATGTTGTTTCCAATACAAATGTTAAAAATCAATGTGTTTTCATTAGTATTAACTAAAATGTTACTGATTTTCCGTTTATATTACCGATGGAAGATGTAAACGAAAATCGCTCTATTCCGGCTGAAACGTCGATATATGCAATAAAAACAGAACTTCTCCCCTTTTCAATATCTTACTCAGTATTTTAACGAGAAACAAATAGATGATTGAAAATGAAGTATTTAAGGTTATTATCTAATCAATTATGTGTTTGCATAATTTTTATCGTATATATATGAATTAATACCCATAGCCTGTAAATTCACAAAAACGTGGAAAACGTCAAAATATTGCCTAATTCGATGATATTTTGTTTAAGTCCCATAAAGGAAAAGGGGATGATAAACGTCAAAATATTGCTAAATTCGATGATTTTTCGTACGAAACAAAATGCAAGAAAACTTGCTTAAAATGCAATATTTTGCGAAATTCTGATATTTGACGGCCAAATCACATATCGTGATTCTACATGAAATAGAATCGAAATATTGGTTAAAATGAATATATTTACGTAGTATCAAACTACATGAAAAACGTGAAAAAGTCACTATTTAACCATATTTGAGGATTTTAACTTCAAATCACAGAGCGAGGTTTCGTATTATTTAGATCCAAGAAAAGACATATGACAATGTTGTTTCCAATACAAATGATAAAAATCAATGTGTTTTCATTAGAATTAACTAAAATGTTCCTGATTTTCCGTTTATATTACCGAGGGAAGATGTACACGTAAAACCGCTCTAATCCGGGTGAAACGTCGATATATGCAATAAAAACCGAACTTCTCCCCTTTTCAATATCTTACTCAGTATTTTAACGAGAAACAAATAGATGATTGAAAATGAAGTATTTAAGGTTATTATCTAATCAATTATGTGTTTGCATAATTTTTATCGTATATATATGAATTAATACCCATAGACTGAAAATTCACAAAAACGTGGAAAAACGGCAAAATATTGCCTAATTCGATGATATTTTGTTCAAGTCACATAAAGGAAAAGGGGATGATAAACGTCAAAATATTGCTAAATTCGATGATTTTTCGTACGAAACAAAATGCAAGAAAACTTGCTTAAAATGCAATATTATGCGAAATTCTGATATTTGACGGCCAAATCACATATCGTGATTCTACATGAAATAGTATCGAAATATTGGTAAAAATGAATATATTTACGTAATATCAAACTACATGAAAAACGTGAAAAAAGTCAATATATAACAATATTTGTGGATTTTAACTTCAAATCACAGAGCGAGGTTTTGTATTATTTAGATCCAAGAAAAGACATATGACAATGTTGTTTCCAATACAAATGTTAAAAATCAATGTGTTTTCATTAGTATTAACTAAAATGTTACTGATTTTCCGTTTATATTACCGATGGAAGATGTAAACGAAAATCGCTCTATTCCGGCTGAAACGTCGATATATGCAATAAAAACAGAACTTCTCCCCTTTTCAATATCTTACTCAGTATTTTAACGAGAAACAAATAGATGATTGAAAATGAAGTATTTAAGGTTATTATCTAATCAATTATGTGTTTGCATAATTTTTATCGTATATATATGAATTAATACCCATAGCCTGTAAATTCACAAAAACGTGGAAAACGTCAAAATATTGCTAAATTCGATGATTTTTCGTACGAAACAAATTGCAAGAAAACTTGCTTAAAATGCAATATTTTGCGAAATTCTGATATTTGACGGCCAAATCACATATCGTGATTCTACATGAAATAGAATCGAAATATTGGTTAAAATGAATATATTTACGTAGCATCAAACTACATGAAAAACGTGAAAAAGTCACTATTTAACCATATTTGAGGATTTTAACTTCAAATCATAGAGCGAGGTTTCGTATTATTTAGATCCAAGAAAAGACATATGACAATGTTGTTTCCAATACAAATGATAAAAATCAATGTGTTTTCATTAGTATTAACTAAAATGTTACTGATTTTCCGTTTATATTACCGATGGAAGATGTACACGAAAATCGCTCTATTCCGGCTGAAACGTCGATATATGCAATAAAAACAGAACTTCTCCCCTTTTCAATATCTTACTCAGTATTTTAACGAGAAACAAATAGATGATTGAAAATGAAGTATTTAAGGTTATTATCTAATCAATTATGCGTTTGCATCATTTTTATCGTATATATATGAATTAATACCAATAGACTGTAAATTCACAAAAACGTGGAAAACGGCAAAATATTGCCTAATTCGATGATATTTTGTTTAAGTCACATAAAGGAAAAGGGGATGATAAACGTCAAAATATTGCTAAATTCGATGATTTTTCGTACGAAACAAAATGCAAGAAAACTTGCTTAAAATGCAATATTTTGCGAAATTCTGATATTTGACGGCCAAATCACATATCGTGATTCTACATGAAATAGAATCGAAATATTGGTTAAAATGAATATATTTACGTAGTATCAAACTACATGAAAAACGTGAAAGTCACTATTTAACCATATTTGAGGATTTTAACTT
Source organism: Procambarus clarkii (assembly GCF_040958095.1). Taxonomy (NCBI): domain Eukaryota; kingdom Metazoa; phylum Arthropoda; class Malacostraca; order Decapoda; family Cambaridae; genus Procambarus; species Procambarus clarkii. The sequence continues at coordinate 391,137 of NW_027189146.1, read as the reverse complement.
CAAATCATAGAGCGAGGTTTCGTATTATTTAGATCCAAGAAAAGACATATGACAATGTTGTTTCCAATACAAATGATAAAAATCAATGTGTTATCATTAGAATTAACTAAAATGTTCCTGATTTTCCGTTTATATTACCGAGGGAAGATGTACACGTAAAACCGCTCAAATCCGGCTGAAAAGTCGTTATATGCAATAAAAACCGAACTTCTCCCCTTTTCAATATCTTACTCAGTATTTTAACGAGAAACAAATAGATGATTGAAAATGAAGTATTTAAGGTTATTATCTAATCAATTATATGTTTGCATAATTTTTATCGTATATATATGAATTAATACCCATAGACTGTAAATTCACAAAAACGTGGAAAACGGCAAAATATTGCCTAATTCGATGATATTTTGTTCAAGTCACATAAAGGAAAAGGGGATGATAAACGTCAAAATATTGCTAAATTCGATGATTTTTCGTACGAAACAAAATGCAAGAAAACTTGCTTAAAATGCAATATTATGCGAAATTCTCAGATTTGAAAGCCAAATCACATATCGTGATTCTACTTGAAATAGTATCGAAATATTGGTAAAAATGAATATATTTACGTAATATTAAACTTCATGAAAAACGTGAAAAAAGTCAATATTTAACCATATTTGAAGATTTTAACTTCAAATCACTGAGCGAGGTTTCGTATTATTTAGATCCAAGAAAAGACATATGACAATGTTGTTTCCAATACAAATGATAAAAATCAATGTGTTTTCAGTAGTATTAACTAAAATATTACTGATTTTCCGTTTATATTACCGATGGCAGATGTACACGAAAATCGCTCTATTCCGGCTGAAACGTCGATATATGCAAAAAAAACAGAACTTCTCCCCTTTTCAATATCTTACTCAGTATTTTAACGAGAAACAAATAGATGATTGAAAATGAAGTATTTAAGGTTATTATCTAATCAATTATGTGTTTACATCATTTTTATCGTATATATTGTCACGTGGGGGTGGGCGGTCCGGGGCTCTGCTAACACTTAACTGCTAGGGGCTCAAAGGGCCCAAATACTCAGCCCCTCCGACTCCCTGGATTCACCGGAGTCTCCTTGGTCACACAAGATAGGACCAACGATGCCCACCTCCGCAGGTCTTTGCTTCCACCACAAAGGGGTGCCACTGATTCACCCTGGAAGCCCTTCAGTCAACCACGGGGAAACTGCTGTTAACAGTTCCGGCCTAGACCCGTGGGGGAGTGAAGGAAGACTCAGGCTTACCTATAAACATAACCTCCCTGAGTCTTGCCTGCCAGACAAAAAAAAGGTTGCAGGAACTCCTTTCCCGCCTGTCTTCTCTATTTTCCTCTTAGCAAGGTCGCCAGCTGGGTTATTGTATCTGCATCCCAGCAATGCAGTTCAGTGGGTGTATTATATATTATTTGTAGCCAGAAATGTATGCTCATAGAGAAATATCACAAATGGAGGCACACTCAAACACAGTAATAAAATGTGTGGATTTACTGACGCAAATTACATGAACACACACACACAATCACAAGTAATACATGAATATGGGAATATGGATAATAAGTCTGGAGATCGTCAGCCTCTTCTTCCACGACCTCCAACACTCCTTCAACTGGGCAGGAAGACAGGAGTCTCACACTCTCACAGGAGGGCCTCTTCACCACGTCGGCACCTCTTCTTCACTGTCCTGCCATCCACACACACTGTCCTCCCTGACAGTCCTGGACACAAGCTGCTTTGCAGCCTATTCTACTATTAAAGAAATAAAGTCTTGCTGCCACATACACGAGTAAATATTGTGGCCTAACTAGCCTACTCATACAAGGGGTAATGGGAGGGAAAAATGATCTACCTTACACTCCTGGCTCACGACGCCTGTCCCTCGATGGTGTGAGGTTCCCACGTTTCCTGGGGTCGATCCTCGACGATCCAGGACGTTCCACAGGTCCTCAGGTGTCGTGAAGCCTTCGCGTCGTCGCCGTTCCAATCCCTGAGATTCAGCTGCCCCAATCCTGGTTCATCGATGGGAGCTGAGCTAATCACTATTTTTCCCCACACTCGCCTCTCCCACAGGGCGTCGCTCCTTGTCCTAGGCACTGTGTTGTCCTTCCAAGATTCTCAGTGGATGTGACCCCAGTCACAGCAGGGCTTGCTCGCCCACCTTCCAGACCTCAACGTCCAGCCAGCGGCGCCGCCCAGCGTCGTCGCCGACTGTTTTCCAAGTTTGGCACTTCTCTGCTCACTGAACTTGGTTCCTCTTTGGCTTCCCAGAAGCGCAGGGTCTCCAATGACTGTGAGGGGCAGCGAAGGCCAGCTCAATCCACTGAACAAGGCTTGCAGAGCCTCCAATCTTTGAGAGCAGACCGAGGCGCGTCCTGTCGCTTCCACGGTCAGTACAACTCTGACGTTGGCGCCGCCCGGGGCACTCGGTGACGTCATGGCGGGCCCTGATTTGTCGCCCGCGACCTACGTCGGCCAATCCGCGATCGGCAATGTCCCTTCCAAAAGGTCACATCTGCCGTAGGGGATACTGTTTCATTTTATAACAGGGCGCCAATTTTCCTTTATTTACAACTTATAATATAACTTCCATGCCTTAACTGGCAGCCGGTCTGGTCGCCACATATATCATTAGACTCCCTGAACCTCAGAGAATCAGTAGGGAGAGCTGATATGACTCTTTAAGCCGGCAAACGAAAGAAATAGGAGAGGGCACCGTAACATACCCCTCCCCTTAAAATAAGAGTCATATCGGAAGAGCAGCACTCAAGAGGGCAATCTATACTCTTGCTCCCTCCGTTCCTGAAGTGTCACTCCTCCAGTTGGCGATGTGGCTCGTTCCACCTTGCCAGTCACTTGCCTCATTGTATCTCCACCTCGCATAGTACCGGGTGTGATGGGTGTTCCCTGAACACCTACAAGAAATCCTCTCTCCGTGGCTACGAGTGTACTCCCACGGCTCGTTACCACTGTAATATTCAGTGCATGCAGTGCCTCCACCGCGTCGTGCACTCCGAGATAGTCTTGCATTTCCACTGCGTCCTACAGGTACTCCATGTTTCCTCTCATGATCTCCTCTTCGCCAATCTTCTCTCTTCTCGGTTCCTCTTCTCCCATATGTGCGTTGTTTCCTCACAGTGGCACTTGTAACCTGTACTCCATCCAGCAGCTTCCTCTCTTCCACACTAGGCTTTTGCGATGGCCCAATGCCCCTCTGGTTAGGCTGGCGCCTACCCTGGGGGTACCTGTTCCCTGCTTTCTTCGTATTGCCTTTCCTATACCATTCGCTCCTTCGCTCCCGACGAACATCTTCACTCCTCCATGAGATTTTCTTCCCTGCAGACGTCTTCTTCGGTTCGTGGTTGGGCTCTTCCACCTCCCTGTGGCTCACCTCACTACGGTGGTTCATCTTGCACCTACCACTATTCATCTGGCCGGCATAGGGTGCACTGCGTCGTGGTTCCTCCACTCTGCCCCTCACCGCCGTTCGCTCATCCACTGAGCTTACTTTATTCACGTTTCTGTATGGAGGGAGTGCGGTCTGCAGCCTCTTCACCGCCCCAGGCGTTTGTACAGCTGCTCCTCGCCACTCCTCCACACGCATCATCAGGCTTAGTCGGAGGTCCCCGTCGGGGTTTTCCACAACCTCCGACGACCTCTCTGCACTCTCGCCCTCGTTGTCGTCGTCTCTGGCGACGTTTTCCCTGTCGAAGTCGGCTTCCTCACTATTATTTGGAGCGACTGATACCTCACCTGGCAGGGTTGTACCGCTGCTTGAAACATAGGCACTCCTGGCCCAATCGGGTTGTATCCTGCCTCCTCCGAGGTCATTACCCAGCACCATCTGTACATGCTCTAGGGGTAACTTAGGGGCTACAGCTACTATAGCTCTCTCGACTCCGTAGTCGGCAATCAGCTGTACTTCGTGAAGTGGCAACCTGTATTCCTCCCCCACACTGCGTATCCTCACCACTCCCACAGGTGAATCATTAAATTCCTTGGGGAGAATACTCCTGGTCACCATACTTATGTCAGCACCCGTATCTCGAAGCACGGCAACCTCCACTGGGTCTGACTTTCCAAACTTCACGTTGGCCTCGAAAACGAAGGGATGTTCACCCAACTTCATTTCCCAACCATTCACGTTGGGTCCACTATAATATGGGGTGTGAACAAACACTCTCTCCTCTTCCAACATTAATCCTACATTCCTTTGGTGCTCCTCACACTCGCGGGCATAATGTCCTCTCACGCCACAGTTGTAGCATCGGCTGCCTCTCCTGGGCGGCCACTCGCCAGTCACTCTGGCGGTACCACTTGCAGACGTCCCCTGTGTCCTCCTTGGACTCCTTGTCGTCGTATCCGGGACTGCAGCACTTGCTCCTGAGCTAGGTCCACTGCTCACAGCTTGGGGCTTCCTCCCCGCGTCTCTTGAGCTCTTGAACCACGTTACTTCATCGGGCACACTACTCTTGGGAGAGTCCCCACCCGTCCTCACCCCTTCTGAACTCCTAAGGTTCCCTCCCGACCTGGGGTAAGGCGAGTGTCTGGGCGGCCCCTCCCTCCTGCTATGTAGTGCCTCCTCCAGCATGTCGGCTCGATCCGCTGCAGCCTTCAGGTCCTTAATACCTGCTTCTCTCACCCTTACTCGCAACTCAGGATGGAGCACCGACATGAACTTCTCCATCACCATCAGTCGTTTAACATCATCCACCGACTCCGCTTCCTCCGCCTTCAACCATCGTAGGAATTTCCGTTCCATATCCCTGGCGGTCTCGGCGTAAGTCTTTCCCGACGCTCTTGTACACTCTCTGAACCGCTTCCGGTACATCTCCGGAGTCAGCCGGAATGAGTGGAGAACCGCATTCTTAATCGCGTCATAATTAGTACACTCCTCTAGGTCCAGCATGTTATAGGCTTCCCGGGCCTCACCAGTCAACCTGCCCTGGACCAGAGCAGCCCAATCATCTTCCGGCCACTCCTTCAGAGTCGCTATCCGTTCAAAGTGTTCGAAGAACGCCTCAGCTTCTTGTGGTTCGAACGTAGGTAAGTCACGTTCCCTTACCTTGAGGTCATCCCGCCGTGCAGGTAGTGAGGGCAGACCACGTTCAACGCGACGCAATTCGACTTCTTTCTTTGCCTTTATCTCCTCCAGTCGCAGTTGTCTCTCTCCTTCTTCTCGCTGCAGCTGCAGCCGTGCTTCTCGCTCACCTCGCTGCAGCTCAGCTGCACGTTCCTCTCGCTGCAGCTCAGCTGCACGTTCCTCTCGCTGCAGCTCAGCTGCACGTTCCTCTCGCTGCAGCTCAGCTGCACGTTCCTCTCGCTGCATTTGCGCTTCTCTTTCCTCTCGTCGCAGCTGGGCTTCCAGTTGCATCTTCATTATTTCCAGTTGCAGGCTCCTCTTACTACAGCTGGACCTTCCACTGCTCCCATGTTCACTGTGAATTCTCTCCACACTGGTAGGCGCTTGGGGTGGCCCTAGTCGGGACGGTTCACCTTGCGACGGCTCTCCTCGGGACGGCTCCTCTTGAGATGGCTCCTCTCCCGTCGCTTCCTCTCGAGCTGTGAGCTGTGCCATGATCTCTATCCTTCGCTCCGCTACCTTAGTCGTCCTCAACCTGATCCCAAAGTGGTTTGCCACTTGTTGGAGCTGGGCCTTGGTGCACTCTTCCAAAATTCCCTCGTCCCTTGCGTCAATAAATTTCTTTACTTTGTCTTCCTCAATCTCTATATCATCAAGCATACACGACAGCACAGACAAGTTAGTAGGCACTAATTTCACCGTTTCAGTCCCTTAGCCGGTTGAGTAACCGTACCACCGAATTCACTGGCCACACTGTATTAGTACCCTGGCAACACTTGTCTTGAAATTTGGTCCACACTGTAGCTTGATCCACGCTTCCTGGCGAGGTTCCCAGTTCTTGGCTACTGGGGTTCGAATCCTGGCGAGGTCGCCAGTTCTCTTGTCACGTGGGGGTGGGCGGTCCGGGGCTCTGCTAACACTTAACTGCTAGGGGCTCAAAGGGCCCAAATACTCAGCCCCTCCGACTCCCTGGATTCACCGGAGTCTCCTTGGTCACACAAGATAGGACCAACGATGCCCACCTCCGCAGGTCTTTGCTTCCACCACAAAGGGGTGCCACTGATTCACCCTGGAAGCCCTTCAGTCAACCACGGGGAAACTGCTGTTAACAGTTCCGGCCTAGACCCGTGGGGGAGTGAAGGAAGACTCAGGCTTACCTATAAACATAACCTCCCTGAGTCTTGCCTGCCAGACAAAAAAAAGGTTGCAGGAACTCCTTTCCCGCCTGTCTTCTCTATCTTCCTCTTAGCAAGGTCGCCAGCTGGGTTATTGTATCTGCATCCCAGCAATGCAGTTCAGTGGGTGTATTATATATTATTTGTAGCCAGAAATGTATGCTCATAGAGAAATATCACAAATGGAGGCACACTCAAACACAGTAATAAAATGTGTGGATTTACTGACGCAAATTACATGAACACACACACACAATCACAAGTAATACATGAATATGGGAATATGGATAATAAGTCTGGAGATCGTCAGCCTCTTCTTCCACGACCTCCAACACTCCTTCAACTGGGCAGGAAGACAGGAGTCTCACACTCTCACAGGAGGGCCTCTTCACCACGTCGGCACCTCTTCTTCACTGTCCTGCCATCCACACACACTGTCCTCCCTGACAGTCCTGGACACAAGCTGCTTTGCAGCCTATTCTACTATTAAAGAAATAAAGTCTTGCTGCCACATACACGAGTAAATATTGTGGCCTAACTAGCCTACTCATACAAGGGGTAATGGGAGGGAAAAATGATCTACCTTACACTCCTGGCTCACGACGCCTGTCCCTCGATGGTGTGAGGTTCCCACGCTTCCTGGGGTCGATCCTCGACGATCCAGGACGTTCCACAGGTCCTCAGGTGTCGTGAAGCCTTCGCGTCGTCGCCGTTCCAATCCCTGAGATTCAGCTGCCCCAATCCTGGTTCATCGATGGGCGCTGAGCTAATCACTATTTTTCCCCACACTCGCCTCTCCCACAGGGCGTCGCTCCTTGTCCTAGGCACTGTGTCGTCCTTCCAAGATTCTCAGTGGATGTGACCCCAGTCACAGCAGGGCTTGCTCGCCCACCTTCCAGACCTCAACGTCCAGCCAGCGGCGCCGCCCAGCGTCGTCGCCGACTGTTTTCCAAGTTTGGCACTTCTCTGCTCACTGAACTTGGTTCCTCTTTGGCTTCCCAGAAGCGCAGGGTCTCCAATGACTGTGAGGGGCAGCGAAGGCCAGCTCAATCCACTGAACAAGGCTTGCAGAGCCTCCAATCTTTGAGAGCAGACCGAGGCGCGTCCTGTCGCTTCCACGGTCAGTACAACTCTGACGTTGGCGCCGCCCGGGGCACTCGGTGACGTCATGGCGGGCCCTGATTTGTCGCCCGCGACCTACGTCGGCCAATCCGCGATCGGCAATGTCCCTTCCAAAAGGTCACATCTGCCGTAGGGGATACTGTTTCATTTTATAACAGGGCGCCAATTTTCCTTTATTTACAACTTATAATATAACTTCCATGCCTTAACTGGCAGCCGGTCTGGTCGCCACATATATCATTAGACTCCCTGAACCTCAGAGAATCAGTAGGGAGAGCTGATATGACTCTTTAAGCCGGCAAACGAAAGAAATAGGAGAGGGCACCGTAACAATATATGAATTAATACCCATAGACTGTAAATTCACAGTCGTTTATTATGTGATGATAAACGTCAAAATGTTGCTAAATTCGATGATTTTTCGTACGAAACAAAATGCAAGAAAACTTGCTTAAAATGCAATATTTTGCGAAATTCTGATATTTGACGGCCAAATCACATATCGTGATTCTACATGAAATAGAATCGAAATATTGGTTAAAATGAATATATTTACGTAGTATCAAACTACATGAAAAACGTGAAAAAGTCACTATTTAACCATATTTGAGGATTTTAACTTCAAATCACAGAGCGAGGTTTCGTATTATTTAGATCCAAGAAAAGACATATGACAATGTTGTTTCCAATACAAATGATAAAAATCAATGTGTTTTCATTAGAATTAACTAAAATGTTCCTGATTTTCCGTTTATATTACCGAGGGAAGATGTACACGTAAAACTGCTCTAATCCGGGTGAAACGTCGATATATGCAATAAAAACCGAACTTCTCCCCTTTTCAATATCTTACTCAGTATTTTAACGAGAAACAAATAGATGATTGAAAATGAAGTATTTAAGGTTATTATCTAATCAATTATGTGTTTGCATATTTTTTATCGTATATATATGAATTAATACCCATAGACTGAAAATTCACAAAAACGTGGAAAAACGGCAAAATATTGCCTAATTCGATGATATTTTGTTTAAATCACATAAAGGAAAAGGGGATGATAAACGTCAAAATATTGCTAAATTCGATGATTTTTCGTACGAAACAAAATGCAAGAAAACTTGCTTAAAATGCAATATTATGCGAAATTCTGATATATGACGGCCAAATCACATATCGTGATTCTACATGAAATAGTATCGAAATATTGGTAAAAATGAATATATTTACGTAATATCAAACTACTTGAAAAACGTGAAAAAAGTCAATATATAACCATATTTGTGGATTTTAACTTCAAATCACAGAGCGAGGTTTTGTATTATTTAGATCCAAGAAAAGACATATGACAATGTTGTTTCCAATACAAATGTTAAAAATCAATGTGTTTTCATTGGTATTAACTAAAATGTTACTGATTTTCCGTTTATATTACCGATGGAAGATGTAAACGAAAATCGCTCTATTCCGGCTGAAACGTCGATATATGCAATAAAAACAGAACTTCTCCCCTTTTCAATATCTTACTCAGTATTTTAACGAGAAACAAATAGATGATTGAAAATGAAGTATTTAAGGTTATTATCTAATCAATTATGTGTTTGCATAATTTTTATCGTATATATATGAATTAATACCCATAGCCTGTAAATTCACAAAAACGTGGAAAACGTCAAAATATTGCCTAATTCGATGATATTTTGTTTAAGTCCCATAAAGGAAAAGGGGATGATAAACGTCAAAATATTGCTAAATTCGATGATTTTTCGTACGAAACAAATTGCAAGAAAACTTGCTTAAAATGCAATATTTTGCGAAATTCTGATATTTGACGGCCAAATCACATATCGTGATTCTACATGAAATAGAATCGAAATATTGGTTAAAATGAATATATTTACGTAGTATCAAACTACATGAAAAACGTGAAAAAGTCACTATTTAACCATATTTGAGGATTTTAACTTCAAATCATAGAGCGAGGTTTCGTATTATTTAGATCCAAGAAAAGACATATGACAATGTTGTTTCCAATACAAATGATAAAAATCAATGTGTTTTCATTAGAATTAACTAAAATGTTCCTGATTTTCCGTTTATATTACCGAGGGAAGATGTACACGTAAAACCGCTCTAATCCGGCTGAAACGTCGATATATGCAATAAAAACAGAACTTCTCCCCTTTTCAATATCTTACTCAGTATTTTAACGAGAAACAAATAGATGATTGAAAATGAAGTATTTAAGGATATTATCTAATCAATTATGTGTTTGCATAATTTTTATCGTATATATATGAATTAATACCCATAGCCCGTAAATTCACAAAAACTTGGAAAACGGCAAAATATTGCCTAATTCGATGATATTTTGTTTAAGTCCCATAAAGGAAAAGGGGATGATAAACGTCAAAATATTGCTAAATTCGATGATTTTTCGTACGAAACAAAATGCAAGAAAACTTGCTTAAAATGCAATATTTTGCGAAATTCTGATATTTGACGGCCAAATCACATATCGTAATACTACATGAAATAGTATCGAAATATTGGTAAAAATGAAAAAAATTACGAAATATCAAACTACATGAAAAACGTGAAAAATTCAATATTTAACCATATTTGAGGATTTTAACTTCAAATCACAGAGCGAGGTTTCGTATTATTTAGATCCAAGAAAAGACATGACAATGTTGTTTCCAATACAAATGATAAAAATCAATGTGTTTTCATTAGAATTAACTAAAATGTTCCTGATTTTCCGTTTATATTACCGAGGGAAGATGTACACGTAAAACCGCTCTAATCCGGCTGAAACGTCGATATATGTAATAAAAACCGAACTTCTCCCCTTTTCAATATCTTACTCAGTATCTTAACGAGAAACAAATAGATGATTGAAAATGAAGTATTTAAGGTTATTATCTAATCAATTATGTGTTTGCATAATTTTTATCGTATATATATGAATTAATACCCATAGACTGTAAATTCACAAAAACGTGGAAAACGGCAAAATATTGCCTAATTCGATGATATTTTGTTCAAGTCACATAAAGGAAAAGGGGATGATAAACGTCAAAATATTGCTAAATTCGATGATTTTTCGTACGAAACAAAATGCAAGAAAACTTGCTTAAAATGCAATATTATGCGAAAATCTAAGATTTGAAGGCCAAATCACATATCGTGATACTACATGAAATAGTATCGAAATATTGGTAAAAATGAATATATTTACGTAATATCAAACTACATGAAAAACGTGAAAAAAGTCAATATTTAACCATATTTGAGGATTTTAACTTCAAATCACTGAGCGAGGTTTCGTATTATTTAGATCCAAGAACAGACATATGACAATGTTGTTTCTAATACAAATGATAAAAATCAATGTGTTTTCAGTAGTATTAACTAAAATGTTACTGATTTTCCGTTTATATTACCGATGGCAGATGTACACGAAAATCGCTCTATTCCGGCTAAACGTCGATATATGCAATAAAAACAGAACTTCTCCCCTTTTCAATATCTTACTCAGTATTTTAACGAGAAACAAATAGATGATTGAAAATGAAGTATTTAAGGTTATTATCTAATCAATTATATGTTTGCATAATTTTTATCGTATATATATGAATTAATACCCATAGACTGTAAATTCACAAAAACGTGGAAAACGGCAAAATATTGCCTAATTCGATGATATTTTGTTCAAGTCACATAAAGGAAAAGGGGATGATAAACGTCAAAATATTGCTAAATTCGATGATTTTTCGTACGAAACAAAATGCAAGAAAACTTGCTTAAAATGCAATATTATGCGAAATTCTAAGATTTGAAAGCCAAATCACATATCGTGATACTACTTGAAATAGTATCGAAATATTGGTAAAAATGAATATATTTACGTAATATCAAACTACATGAAAAACGTGAAAAAAGTCAATATTTAACCATATTTGAGGATTTTAACTTCAAATCACTGAGCGAGGTTTCGTATTATTTAGATCCAAGAACAGACATATGACAATGTTGTTTCTAATACAAATGATAAAAATCAATGTGTTTTCAGTAGTATTAACTAAAATGTTACTGATTTTCCGTTTATATTACCGATGGCAGATGTACACGAAAATCGCTCTATTCCGGCTGAAACGTCGATATATGCAAAAAAAAACAGAACTTCTCCCCTTTTCAATATCTTACTCAGTATTTTAACGAGAAACAAATAGATGATTGAAAATGAAGTATTTAAGGTTATTATCTAATCAATTATGTGTTTACATCATTTTTATCGTATATATATGAATTAATACCCATAGACTGTAAATTCACAAAAACGTGGAAAACGGCAAAATATTGCCTAATTCGATGATATTTTGTTTAAGTCACATAAAGGAAAAGGGGATGATAAACGTCAAAATATTGCTAAATTCGATGATTTTTCGTACGAAACAAAATGCAAGAAAACTTGCTTAAAATGCAATATTTTGCGAAATTCTGATATATGACGGCCAAATCACATATCGTGATTCTACATGAAATAGAATCGAAATATTGGTTAAAATGAATATATTTACGTTGTATTAAACTACATGAAAAAGGTGAAAAAAGTCACTATTTAACCATATTTGAGGATTTTAACTTCAAATCATAGAGCGAGGTTTCGTATTATTTAGATCCAAGAAAAGACATATGACAATGTTGTTTCCAATACAAATGATAAAAATCAATGTGTTTTCATTAGAATTAACAAAAATGTTCCTGATTTTCCGTTTATATTACCGAGGGAAGATGTACACGTAAAACCGCTCTAATCCGGCTGAAACGTCGATATATGCAATAAAAACCGAACTTCTCCCCTTTTCAATATTTTACTCAGTATTTTAACGAGAAACAAATAGATGATTGAAAATGAAGTATTTAAGGTTATTATCTAATCAATTATGTGTTTGCATAATTTTTATCGTATATATATGAATTAATACCCATAGACTGAAAATTCACAAAAACGTGGAAAAACGGCAAAATATTGCCTAATTCGATGATATTTTGTTTAAATCACATAAAGGAAAAGGGGATGATAAACGTCAAAATATTGCTAAATTCGATGATTTTTCGTACGAAACAAAATGCAAGAAAACTTGCTTAAAATGCAATATTATGCGAAATTCTGATATTTGACGGCCAAATCACATATCGTGATTCTACATGAAATAGTATCGAAATATTGGTAAAAATGAATATATTTACGTAGTATCAAACTACATGAAAAACGTGAAAAAGTCACTATTAACCATATTTGAGGATTTTAACTTCAAATCATAGAGCGAGGTTTCGTATTATTTAGATCCAAGAAAAGACATATGACAATGTTGTTTCCAATACAAATGATTAAAATCAATGTGTTATCATTAGAATTAACTAAAATGTTCCTGATTTTCCGTTTATATTACCGAGGGAAGATGTACACGTAAAACCGCTCCTATCCGGCTGAAAAGTCGATATATGCAATAAAAACCGAACCTTTCCCCTTTTCAATATCTTACTCAGTATTTTAACGAGAAACAAATAGATGATTGAAAATGAAGTATTTAAGGTTATTATCTAATCAATTATGTGTTTGCATAATTTTTATCGTATATATATGAATTAATACCCATAGACTGTAAATTCACAAAAACGTGGAAAACGGCAAAATATTGCCTAATTCGATGATATTTTGTTCAAGTCACATAAAGGAAAAGGGGATGATAAACGTCAAAATATTGCTAAATTCGATGATTTTTCGAACGAAACAAAATGCAAGAAAACTTGCTTAAAATACAATATTATGCGAAATTGTAAGATTTGAAGGCCAAATCACATATCGTGATACTACATGAAATAGTATCGAAATATTGGTAAAAATGAATATATTTACGTAATATCAAACTTCATGAAAAACGTGAAAAAAGTCAATATTTAACCATATTTGAGGATTTTAACTTCAAATCACAGAGCGAGGTTTCGTATTATTTAGATCCAAGAAAAGACATATGACAATGTTGTTTCCAATACAAATGATAAAAATCAATGTGTTATCATTAGAATTAACTAAAATGTTCCTGATTTTCCGTTTATATTACCGAGGGAAGATGTACACGTAAAACCGCTCTAATCCGGCTGAAAAGTCGATATATGCAATAAAAACCGAACTTCTCCCCTTTTCAATATCTTACTCAGTATTTTAACGAAAAACAAATAGATGATTGAAAATGAAGTATTTAAGGTTATTATCTAATCAATTATGTGTTTGCATAATTTTTATCGTATATATATGAATTAATACCCATAGACTGTAAATTCACAAAAACGTGGAAAACGGCAAAATATTGCCTAATTCGATGATATTTTGTTCAAGTCACATAAAGGAAAAGGGGATGATAAACGTCAAAATATTTCTAAATTCGATGATTTTTCGTACGAAACAAAATGCAAGAAAACTTGCTTAAAATGCAATATTATGCGAAATTCTAAGATTTGAAGGCCAAATCCCATATCGTGATACTACATGAAATAGTATCGAATTATTGGTAAAAATGAATATATTTACGTAATATCAAACTTCATGAAAAACGTGAAAAAAGTCAATATTTAACCATATTTGAGGATTTTAACTTCAAATCACAGAGCGAGGTTTCGTATTATTTAGATCCAAGAAAAGACATATGACAATGTTGTTTCCAATACAAATCATAAAAATCAATGTGTTTTCATTAGTATTAACTAAAATGTTACTGATTTTCCGTTTATATTACCGATGGAAGATGTACACGAAAATCGCTCTATTCCGGCTGAAACGTCGATATGTGCAATAAAAACAGAACTTCTCCCCTTTTCAATATCTTACTCAGTATTTTAACGAGAAACAAATAGATGATTGAAAATGAAGTATTTAAGGTTATTATCTAATCAATTATGTGTTTGCATCATTTTTATCGTATATATATGAATTAATACCCATAGACTGTAAATTCACAAAAACGTGGAAAACGGCAAAATATTGCCTAATTCGATGATATTTTGTTTAAGTCACATAAAGGAAAAGGGGATGATAAACGTCAAAATATTGCTAAATTCGATGATTTTTCGTACGAAACAAAATGCAAGAAAACTTGCTTAAAATGCAATATTTTGCGAAATTCTGATATATGACGGCCAAATCACATATCGTGATTCTACATGAAATAGAATCGAAATATTGGTTAAAATGAATATATTTACGTAGTATCAAACTACTTGAAAAACGTGAAAAAGTCACTATTTAACCATATTTGAGGATTTTAACTTCAAATCATAGAGCGAGGTTTCGTATTATTTAGATCCAAGAAAAGACATATGACAATGTTGTTTCCAATACAAATGATAAAAATCAATGTGTTATCATTAGAATTAACTAAAATGTTCCTGATTTTCCGTTTATATTACCGAGGGAAGATATACACGTAAAACCGCTCTAATCCGGCTGAAAAGTCGATATATGCAATAAAAACCGAACCTTTCCCCTTTTCAATATCTTACTCAGTATTTTAACGAGAAACAAATAGATGATTGAAAATGAAGTATTTAAGGTTATTATCTAATCAATTATGTGTTTGCATAATTTTTATCGTATATATATGAATTAATACCCATAGACTGTAAATTCACAAAAACGTGGAAAACGGCAAAATATTGCCTAATTCGATGATATTTTGTTCAAGTCACATAAAGGAAAAGGGGATGATAAACGTCAAAATATTGCTAAATTCGATGATTTTTCGTACGAAACAAAATGCAAGAAAACTTGCTTAAAATGCAATATTATGCGAAATTCTAAGATTTGAAGGCCAAATCATATATCGTGATACTACATGAAATAGTATCGAAATATTGGTAAAAATGAATATATTTACGTAATATCAAACTTCATGAAAAACGTGAAAAAATTCAATATTTAACCATATTTGTGGATTTTAACTTCAAATCACAGAGCGAGGTTTCGTATTATTTAGATCCAAGAAAAGACATATGACAATGTTGTTTCCAATACAAATGATAAAAATCAATGTGTTTTCATTAGAATTAACAAAAATGTTCCTGATTTTCCGTTTATATTACCGAGGGAAGATGTACACGTAAAACCGCTCTAATCCGGCTGAAACGTCGATATATGCAATAAAAACCGAACTTCTCCCCTTTTCAATATTTTACTCAGTATTTTAACGAGAAACAAGTAGATGATTGAAAATGAAGTATTTAAGGTTATTATCTTATCAATTATGTGTTTGCATAATTTTTATCGTATATATATGAATTAATACCCATAGACTGAAAATTCACAAAAACGTGGAAAAACGGCAAAATATTGCCTAATTCGATGATATTTTGTTTAAATCACATAAAGGAAAAGGGGATGATAAACGTCAAAATATTGCTAAATTCGATGATTTTTCGTACGAAACAAAATGCAAGAAAACTTGCTTAAAATGCAATATTATGCGAAATTCTGATATATGACGGCCAAATCACATATCGTGATTCTACATGAAATAGTATCGAAATATTGGTAAAAATGAATATATTTACGTAATATCAAACTACTTGAAAAACGTGAAAAAAGTCAATATATAACCATATTTGTGGATTTTAACTTCAAATCACAGAGCGAGGTTTTGTATTATTTAGATCCAAGAAAAGACATATGACAATGTTGTTTCCAATACAAATGTTAAAAATCAATGTGTTTTCATTGGTATTAACTAAAATGTTACTGATTTTCCGTTTATATTACCGATGGAAGATGTAAACGAAAATCGCTCTATTCCGGCTGAAACGTCGATATATGCAATAAAAACAGAACTTCTCCCCTTTTCAATATCTTACTCAGTATTTTAACGAGAAACAAATAGATGATTGAAAATGAAGTATTTAAGGTTATTATCTAATCAATTATGTGTTTGCATAATTTTTATCGTATATATATGAATTAATACCCATAGCCTGTAAATTCACAAAAACGTGGAAAACGTCAAAATATTGCCTAATTCGATGATATTTTGTTTAAGTCCCATAAAGGAAAAGGGGATGATAAACGTCAAAATATTGCTAAATTCGATGATTTTTCGTACGAAACAAATTGCAAGAAAACTTGCTTAAAATGCAATATTTTGCGAAATTCTGATATTTGACGGCCAAATCACATATCGTGATTCTACATGAAATAGAATCGAAATATTGGTTAAAATGAATATATTTACGTAGTATCAAACTACATGAAAAACGTGAAAAAGTCACTATTTAACCATATTTGAGGATTTTAACTTCAAATCATAGAGCGAGGTTTCGTATTATTTAGATCGAAGAAAAGACATATGACAATGTTGTTTCCAATACAAATGATAAAAATCAATGTGTTTTCATTAGAATTAACTAAAATGTTCCTGATTTTCCGTTTATATTACCGAGGGAAGATGTACACGTAAAACCGCTCTAATCCGGCTGAAACGTCGATATATGCAATAAAAACAGAACTTCTCCCCTTTTCAATATCTTACTCAGTATTTTAACGAGAAACAAATAGATGATTGAAAATGAAGTATTTAAGGATATTATCTAATCAATTATGTGTTTGCATAATTTTTATCGTATATATATGAATTAATACCCATAGCCCGTAAATTCACAAAAACTTGGAAAACGGCAAAATATTGCCTAATTCGATGATATTTTGTTTAAGTCCCATAAAGGAAAAGGGGATGATAAACGTCAAAATATTGCTAAATTCGATGATTTTTCGTACGAAACAAAATGCAAGAAAACTTGCTTAAAATGCAATATTTTGCGAAATTCTGATATTTGACGGCCAAATCACATATCGTGATACTACATGAAATAGTATCGAAATATTGGTAAAAATGAATATATTTACGTAATATCAAACTACATGAAAAACGTGAAAAAAGTCAATATTTAACCATATTTGAGGATTTTAACTTCAAATCACAGAGCGAGGTTTCGTATTATTTAGATCCAAGAAAAGACATATGACAATGTTGTTTCCAATACAAATGATAAAAATCAATGTGTTTTCATTAGTAATAACTAAAATGTTACTGATTTTCCGTTTATATTACCGATGGAAGATGTACACGAAAATCGCTCTATTCCGGCTAAACGTCGATATATGCAATAAAAACAGAACTTCTCCCCTTTTCAATATCTTACTCAGTATTTTAACGAGAAACAAATAGATGATTGAAAATGAAGTATTTAAGGTTATTATCTAATCAATTATATGTTTGCATAATTTTTATCGTAAATATATGAATTAATACCCATAGACTGTAAATTCACAAAAACGTGGAAAACGGCAAAATATTGCCTAATTCGATGATATTTTGTTCAAGTCACATAAAGGAAAAGGGGATGATAAACGTCAAAATATTGCTAAATTCGATGATTTTTCGTACGAAACAAAATGCAAGAAAACTTGCTTAAAATGCAATATTATGCGAAATTCTAAGATTTGAAAGCCAAATCACATATCGTGATACTACTTGAAATAGTATCGAAATATTGGTAAAAATGAATATATTTACGTAATATCAAACTACATGAAAAACGTGAAAAAAGTCAATATTTAACCATATTTGAGGATTTTAACTTCAAATCACTGAGCGAGGTTTCGTATTATTTAGATCCAAGAACAGACATATGACAATGTTGTTTCTAATACAAATGATAAAAATCAATGTGTTTTCAGTAGTATTAACTAAAATGTTACTGATTTTCCGTTTATATTACCGATGGCAGATGTACACGAAAATCGCTCTATTCCGGCTGAAACGTCGATATATGCAAAAAAAACAGAACTTCTCCCCTTTTCAATATCTTACTCAGTATTTTAACGAGAAACAAATAGATGATTGAAAATGAAGTATTTAAGGTTATTATTTAATCAATTATGTGTTTACATCATTTTTATCGTATATATATGAATTAATACCCATAGACTGTAAATTCACAAAAACGTGGAAAACGGCAAAATATTGCCTAATTCGATGATATTTTGTTTAAGTCACATAAAGGAAAAGGGGATGATAAACGTCAAAATATTGCTAAATTCGATGATTTTTCGTACGAAACAAAATGCAAGAAAACTTGCTTAAAATGCAATATTTTGCGAAATTCTGATATATGACGGCCAAATCACATATCGTGATTCTACATGAAATAGAATCGAAATATTGGTTAAAATGAATATATTTACGTAGTATTAAACTACATGAAAAAGGTGAAAAAAGTCACTATTTAACCATATTTGAGGATTTTAACTTCAAATCATAGAGCGAGGTTTCGTATTATTTAGATCCAAGAAAAGACATATGACAATGTTGTTTCCAATACAAATGATAAAAATCAATGTGTTATCATTAGAATTAACTAAAATGTTCCTGATTTTCCGTTTATATTACCGAGGGAAGATGTACACGTAAAACCGCTCTAATCCGGCTGAAAAGTCGATATATGCAATAAAAACCGAACTTCTCCCCTTTTCAATATCTTACTCAGTATTTTAACGAAAAACAAATAGATGATTGAAAATGAAGTATTTAAGGTTATTATCTAATCAATTATGTGTTTGCATAATTTTTATCGTATATATATGAATTAATACCCATAGACTGTAAATTCACAAAAACGTGGAAAACGGCAAAATATTGCCTAATTCGATGATATTTTGTTCAAGTCACATAAAGGAAAAGGGGATGATAAACGTCAAAATATTTCTAAATTCGATGATTTTTCGTACGAAACAAAATGCAAGAAAACTTGCTTAAAATGCAATATTATGCGAAATTCTAAGATTTGAAGGCCAAATCACATATCGTGATACTACATGAAATAGTATCGAATTATTGGTAAAAATGAATATATTTACGTAATATCAAACTTCATGAAAAACGTGAAAAAAGTCAATATTTAACCATATTTGAGGATTTTAACTTCAAATCACAGAGCGAGGTTTCGTATTATTTAGATCCAAGAAAAGACATATGACAATGTTGTTTCCAATACAAATCATAAAAATCAATGTGTTTTCTTTAGTATTAACTAAAATGTTACTGATTTTCCGTTTATATTACCGATGGAAGATGTAAACGAAAATCGCTCTATTCCGGCTGAAACTTCGATATGTGCAATAAAAACCGAACTTCTCCCCTTTTCAATATCTTACTCAGTATTTTAACGAGAAACAAATAGATGATTGAAAATGAAGTATTTAAGGTTATTATCTAATCAATTATGTGTTTGCATCATTTTTATCGTATATATATGAATTAATACCCATAGACTGTAAATTCACAAAAACGTGGAAAACGGCAAAATATTGCCTAATTCGATGATATTTTGTTTAAGTCACATAAAGGAAAAGGGGATGATAAACGTCAAAATATTGCTAAATTCGATGATTTTTCGTACGAAACAAAATGCAAGAAAACTTGCTTAAAATGCAATATTTTGCGAAATTCTGATATATGACGGCCAAATCACATATCGTGATTCTACATGAAATAGAATCGAAATATTGGTTAAAATGAATATATTTACGTAGTATCAAACTACTTGAAAAACGTGAAAAAGTCACTATTTAACCATATTTGAGGATTTTAACTTCAAATCATAGAGCGAGGTTTCGTATTATTTAGATCCAAGAAAAGACATATGACAATGTTGTTTCCAATACAAATGATAAAAATCAATGTGTTATCATTAGAATTAACTAAAATGTTCCTGATTTTCCGTTTATATTACCGAGGGAAGATGTACACGTAAAACCGCTCTAATCCGGCTGAAAAGTCGATATATGCAATAAAAACCGAACCTTTCCCCTTTTCAATATCTTACTCAGTATTTTAACGAGAAACAAATAGATGATTGAAAATGAAGTATTTAAGGTTATTATCTAATCAATTATGTGTTTGCATAATTTTTATCGTATATATATGAATTAATACCCATAGACTGTAAATTCACAAAAACGTGGAAAACGGCAAAATATTGCCTAATTCGATGATATTTTGTTCAAGTCACATAAAGGAAAAGGGGATGATAAACGTCAAAATATTGCTAAATTCGATGATTTTTCGTACGAAACAAAATGCAAGAAAACTTGCTTAAAATGCAATATTATGCGAAATTCTGAGATTTGAAGGCCAAATCACATATCGTGATACTACATGAAATAGTATCGAAATATTGGTAAAAATGAATATATTTACGTAATATCAAACTACATGAAAAACGTGAAAAAAGTCAATATATAATCATATTTGAGGATTTTAACTTCAAATCACAGAGCGAGGTTTCGTATTATTTAGATCCAAGAAAAGACATATGACAATGTTGTTTCCAATACAAATGATAAAAATCAATGTGTTTTCATTAGTATTAACTAAAATGTTCCTGATTTTCCGTTTATATTACCGAGGGAAGATGTACACGTAAAACCGCTCTAATCCGGCTGAAACGTCGATATATGCAATAAAAACCGAACTTCTCCCCTTTTCAATATTTTACTCAGTATTTTAACGAGAAACAAATAGATGATTGAAAATGAAGTATTTAAGGTTATTATCTAATCAATTATGTGTTTGCATAATTTTTATCGTATATATATGAATTAATACCCATAGACTGAAAATTCACAAAAACGTGGAAAAACGGCAAAATATTGCCTAATTCGATGATATTTTGTTAAAATCACATAAAGGAAAAGGGGATGATAAACGTCAAAATATTGCTAAATTCGATGATTTTTCGTACGAAACAAAATGCAAGAAAACTTGCTTAAAATGCAATATTATGCGAAATTCTGAGATTTGAAGGCCAAATCACATATCGTGATACTACATGAAATAGTATCGAAATATTGGTAAAAATGAATATATTTACGTAATATCAAACTACATGAAAAACGTGAAAAAAGTCAATATATAATCATATTTGAGGATTTTAACTTCAAATCACAGAGCGAGGTTTCGTATTATTTAGATCCAAGAAAAGACATATGACAATGTTGTTTCCAATACAAATGATAAAAATCAATGTGTTATCATTAGAATTAACTAAAATGTTCCTGATTTTCCGTTTATATTACCGAGGGAAGATGTACACGTAAAACCGCTCTAATCCGGCTGAAAAGTCGATATATGCAATAAAAACCGAACTTCTCCCCTTTTCAATATCTTACTCAGTATTTTAACGAAAAACAAATAGATGATTGAAAATGAAGTATTTAAGGTTATTATCTAATCAATTATGTGTTTGCATAATTTTTATCGTATATATATGAATTAATACCCATAGACTGTAAATTCACAAAAACGTGGAAAACGGCAAAATATTGCCTAATTCGATGATATTTTGTTCAAGTCACATAAAGGAAAAGGGGATGATAAACGTCAAAATATTTCTAAATTCGATGATTTTTCGTACGAAACAAAATGCAAGAAAACTTGCTTAAAATGCAATATTATGCGAAATTCTAAGATTTGAAGGCCAAATCACATATCGTGATACTACATGAAATAGTATCGAATTATTGGTAAAAATGAATATATTTACGTAATATCAAACTTCATGAAAAACGTGAAAAAAGTCAATATTTAACCATATTTGAGGATTTTAACTTCAAATCACAGAGCGAGGTTTCGTATTATTTAGATCCAAGAAAAGACATATGACAATGTTGTTTCCAATACAAATCATAAAAATCAATGTGTTTTCTTTAGTATTAACTAAAATGTTACTGATTTTCCGTTTATATTACCGATGGAAGATGTAAACGAAAATCGCTCTATTCCGGCTGAACGTCGATATGTGCAATAAAAACAGAACTTCTCCCCTTTTCAATATCTTACTCAGTATTTTAACGAGAAACAAATAGATGATTGAAAATGAAGTATTTAAGGTTATTATCTAATCAATTATGTGTTTGCATCATTTTTATCGTATATATATGAATTAATACCCATAGACTGTAAATTCACAAAAACGTGGAAAACGGCAAAATATTGCCTAATTCGATGATATTTTGTTTAAGTCACATAAAGGAAAAGGGGATGATAAACGTCAAAATATTGCTAAATTCGATGATTTTTCGTACGAAACAAAATGCAAGAAAACTTGCTTAAAATGCAATATTTTGCGAAATTCTGATATATGACGGCCAAATCACATATCGTGATTCTACATGAAATAGAATCGAAATATTGGTTAAAATGAATATATTTACGTAGTATCAAACTACTTGAAAAACGTGAAAAAGTCACTATTTAACCATATTTGAGGATTTTAACTTCAAATCATAGAGCGAGGTTTCGTATTATTTAGATCCAAGAAAAGACATATGACAATGTTGTTTCCAATACAAATGATAAAAATCAATGTGTTATCATTAGAATTAACTAAAATGTTCCTGATTTTCCGTTTATATTACCGAGGGAAGATGTACACGTAAAACCGCTCTAATCCGGCTGAAAAGTCGATATATGCAATAAAAACCGAACCTTTCCCCTTTTCAATATCTTACTCAGTATTTTAACGAGAAACAAATAGATGATTGAAAATGAAGTATTTAAGGTTATTATCTAATCAATTATGTGTTTGCATAATTTTTATCGTATATATATGAATTAATACCCATAGACTGTAAATTCACAAAAACGTGGAAAACGGCAAAATATTGCCTAATTCGATGATATTTTGTTCAAGTCACATAAAGGAAAAGGGGATGATAAACGTCAAAATATTGCTAAATTCGATGATTTTTCGTACGAAACAAAATGCAAGAAAACTTGCTTAAAATGCAATATTATGCGAAATTCTGAGATTTGAAGGCCAAATCACATATCGTGATACTACATGAAATAGTATCGAAATATTGGTAAAAATGAATATATTTACGTAATATCAAACTACATGAAAAACGTGAAAAAAGTCAATATATAATCATATTTGAGGATTTTAACTTCAAATCACAGAGCGAGGTTTCGTATTATTTAGATCCAAGAAAAGACATATGACAATGTTGTTTCCAATACAAATGATAAAAATCAATGTGTTTTCATTAGTATTAACTAAAATGTTCCTGATTTTCCGTTTATATTACCGAGGGAAGATGTACACGTAAAACCGCTCTAATCCGGCTGAAACGTCGATATATGCAATAAAAACCGAACTTCTCCCCTTTTCAATATTTTACTCAGTATTTTAACGAGAAACAAATAGATGATTGAAAATGAAGTATTTAAGGTTATTATCTAATCAATTATGTGTTTGCATAATTTTTATCGTATATATATGAATTAATACCCATAGACTGAAAATTCACAAAAACGTGGAAAAACGGCAAAATATTGCCTAATTCGATGATATTTTGTTAAAATCACATAAAGGAAAAGGGGATGATAAACGTCAAAATATTGCTAAATTCGATGATTTTTCGTACGAAACAAAATGCAAGAAAACTTGCTTAAAATGCAATATTATGCGAAATTCTGAGATTTGAAGGCCAAATCACATATCGTGATACTACATGAAATAGTATCGAAATATTGGTAAAAATGAATATATTTACGTAATATCAAACTACATGAAAAACGTGAAAAAAGTCAATATATAATCATATTTGAGGATTTTAACTTCAAATCACAGAGCGAGGTTTCGTATTATTTAGATCCAAGAAAAGACATATGACAATGTTGTTTCCAATACAAATGATAAAAATCAATGTGTTTTCATTAGTATTAACTAAAATGTTACTGATTTTCCGTTTATATTACCGAGGGAAGATGTACACGAAAATCGCTCTATTCCGGTTGAAACGTCGATATATGCAATAAAAACAGAACTTCTCCCCTTTTCAATATCTTACTCAGTATTTTAACGAGAAACAAATAGATGATTGAAAATGAAGTATTTAAGGTTATTATCTAATCAATTATGTGTTTGCATCATTTTTATCGTATATATATGAATTAATACCCATAGACTGTAAATTCACAAAAACGTGGAAAACGGCAAATATTGCCTAATTCGATGATATTTTGTTTAAGTCACATAAAGGAAAAGGGGATGATAAACGTCAAAATATTGCTAAATTCGATGATTTTTCGTACGAAACAAAATGCAAGAAAACTTGCTTAAAATGCAATATTTTGC
The DNA here is from genome assembly GCF_040958095.1 of Procambarus clarkii. Classification (NCBI taxonomy): domain Eukaryota; kingdom Metazoa; phylum Arthropoda; class Malacostraca; order Decapoda; family Cambaridae; genus Procambarus; species Procambarus clarkii. The sequence goes on along the minus strand of NW_027189146.1, from coordinate 366,481 downwards.
GAAATTCTGATATTTGACGGCCAAATCACATATCGTGATTCTACATGAAATAGAATCGAAATATTGGTTAAAATGAATATATTTACGTAGTATCAAACTACATGAAAAACGTGAAAAAGTCACTATTTAACCATATTTGAGGATTTTAACTTCAAATCATAGAGCGAGGTTTCGTATTATTTAGATCCAAGAAAAGACATATGACAATGTTGTTTCCAATACAAATGATAAAAATCAATGTGTTATCATTAGAATTAACTAAAATGTTCCTGATTTTCCGTTTATATTACCGAGGGAAGATGTACACGTAAAACCGCTCTAATCCGGCTGAAAAGTCGATATATGCAATAAAAACCGAACTTCTCCCCTTTTCAATATCTTACTCAGTATTTTAACGAGAAACAAATAGATGATTGAAAATGAAGTATTTAAGGTTATTATCTAATCAATTATGTGTTTGCATAATTTTTATCGTATATATATGAATTAATACCCATAGACTGTAAATTCACAAAAACGTGGAAAACGGCAAAATATTGCCTAATTCGATGATATTTTGTTCGTCACATAAAGGAAAAGGGGATGATAAACGTCAAAATATTGCTAAATTCGATGATTTTTCGTACGAAACAAAATGCAAGAAAACTTGCTTAAAATGCAAAATTATGCGAAATTCTAAGATTTGAAGGCCAAATCACATATCGTGATACTACATGAAATAGTATCGAAATATTGGTAAAAATGAATATATTTACGTAATATCAAACTACATGAAAAACGTGAAAAAAGTCAATATTTATCCATATTTGAGGATTTTAACTTCAAATCACAGAGCGAGGTTTCGTATTATTTAGATCCAAGAAAGGACATATGACAATGTTGTTTCCAATACAAATGATAAAAATCAATGTGTTTTCATTAGTATTAACTAAAATGTTACTGATTTTCCGTTTATATTACCGATGGAAGACGTACACGAAAATCGCTCTATTCCGGCTGAAACGTCGATATATGCAATAAAAACAGAACTTCTCCCCTTTTCAATATCTTACTCAGTATTTTACCGAGAAACAAATAGATGATTGAAAATGAAGTATTTAAGGTTATTATCTAATCAATTATGTGTTTGCATCATTTTTATCGTATATATATGAATTAATACCCATAGACTGTAAATTCACAAAAACGTGGAAAACGGCAAAATATTGCTTAATTCGATGATATTTTGTTTAAGTCACATAAAGGAAAAGGGGATGATAAACGTCAAAATATTGCTAAATTCGATGATTTTTCGTACGAAACAAAATGCAAGAAAACTTGCTTAAAATGCAATATTTTGCGAAATTCTGATATTTGACGGCCAAATCACATATCGTGATTCTACATGAAATAGAATCGAAATATTGGTTAAAATGAATATATTTACGTAGTATCAAACTACATGAAAAACGTGAAAAAGTCACTATTTAACCATATTTGAGGATTTTAACTTCAAATCATTGAGCGAGGTTTCGTATTATTTAGATCCAAGAAAAGACATATGACAATGTTGTTTCCAATACAAATGATAAAAATCAATGTGTTATCATTAGAATTAACTAAAATGTTCCTGATTTTCCGTTTATATTACCGAGGGAAGATGTACACGTAAAACCGCTCTAATCCGGCTGAAAAGTCGATATATGCAATAAAAACCGAACTTCTCCCCTTTTCAATATCTTACTCAGTATTTTAACGAGAAACAAATAGATGATTGAAAATGAAGTATTTAAGGTTATTATCTAATCAATTATGTGTTTGCATCATTTTCATCGTATATATATGTATTAATACCCATAGACTGTAAATTCACAAAAACGTGGAAAACGGCAAAATATTGCCTAATTCGATGATATTTTGTTTAAGTCACATAAAGGAAAAGGGGATGATAAACGTCAAAATATTGCTAAATTCGATGATTTTTCGTACGAAACAAAATGCAAGAAAACTTGCTTAAAATGCAATATTTTGCGAAATTCTGATATTTGACGGCCAAATCACATATCGTGATTCTACATGAAATAGAATCGAAATATTGGTTAAAATGAATATATTTACGTAGTATCAAACTACATGAAAAACGTGAAAAAGTCACTATTTAACCATATTTGAGGATTTTAACTTCAAATCACAGAGCGAGGTTTCGTATTATTTAGATCCAAGAAAAGACATATGACAATGTTGTTTCCAATACAAATGATAAAAATCAATGTGTTTTCATTAGAATTAACTAAAATGATCCTGATTTTCCGTTTATATTACCGAGGGAAGATGTACACGTAAAACCGCTCTAATCCGGCTGAAACGTCGATATATGCAATAAAAACAGAACTTCTCCCCTTTTCAATATCTTACTCAGTATTTTAACGAGAAACAAATAGATGATTGAAAATGAAGTATTTAAGGTTATTATCTAATCAATTATGTGTTTGCATAATTTTTATCGTATATATATGAATTAATACCCATAGACTGAAAATTCACAAAAACGTGGAAAAACGGCAAAATATTGCCTAATTCGATGATATTTTGTTTAAATCACATAAAGGAAAAGGGGATGATAAACGTCAAAATATTGCTAAATTCGATGATTTTTCGTACGAAACAAAATGCAAGAAAACTTGCTTAAAATGCAATATTATGCGAAATTCTGATATTTGACGGCCAAATCACATATCGTGATTCTACATGAAATAGTATCGAAATATTGGTAAAAATGAATATATTTACGTAATATCAAACTACATGAAAAACGTGAAAAAAGTCAATATATAACCATATTTGAGGATTTTAACTTCAAATCACAGAGCGAGGTTTTGTATTATTTAGATCCAAGAAAAGACATATGACAATGTTGTTTCCAATACAAATGTTAAAAATCAATGTGTTTTCATTAGTATTAACTAAAATGTTACTGATTTTCCGTTTATATTACCGATGGAAGATGTACACGAAAATCGCTCTATTCCGGCTGAAACGTCGATATATGCAATAAAAACAGAACTTCTCCCCTTTTCAATATCTTACTCAGTATTTTAACGAGAAACAAATAGATGATTGAAAATGAAGTATTTAAGGTTATTATCTAATCAATTATGTGTTTGCATCATTTTTGTCGTATATATATGTATTAATACCCATAGACTGTAAATTCACAAAAACGTGGAAAACGGCAAAATATTGCCTAATTCGATGATATTTTGTTTAAGTCACATAAAGGAAAAGGGGATGATAAACGTCAAAATATTGCTAAATTCGATGATTTTTCGTACGAAACAAAATGCAAGAAAACTTGCTTAAAATGCAATATTTTGCGAAATTCTGATATTTGACGGCCAAATCACATATCGTGATTCTACATGAATTAGAATCGAAATATTGGTTAAAATGAATATATTTACGTAGTATCAAACTACATGAAAAACGTGAAAAAGTCACTATTTAACCATATTTGAGGATTTTAACTTCAAATCACAGAGCGAGGTTTCTTATTATTTAGATCCAAGAAAAGACATATGACAATGTTGTTTCCAATACAAATGATAAAAATCAATGTGTTTTCATTAGAATTAACTAAAATGTTCCTGATTTTCCGTTTATATTACCGAGGGAAGATGTACACGTAAAACCGCTCTAATCCGGGTGAAACGTCGATATATGCAATAAAAACCGAACTTCTCCCCTTTTCAATATCTTACTCAGTATTTTAACGAGAAACAAATAGATGATTGAAAATGAAGTATTTAAGGTTATTATCTAATCAATTATGTGTTTGCATAATTTTTATCGTATATATATGAATTAATACCCATAGACTGAAAATTCACAAAAACGTGGAAAAACGGCAAAATATTGCCTAATTCGATGATATTTTGTTTAAATTACATAAAGGAAAAGGGGATGATAAACGTCAAAATATTGCTAAATTCGATGATTTTTCGTACGAAACAAAATGCAAGAAAACTTGCTTAAAATGCAATATTATGCGAAATTCTGATATTTGACGGCCAAATCACATATCGTGATTCTACATGAAATAGTATCGAATTATTGGTAAAAATGAATATATTTACGTAATATCAAACTTCATGAAAAACGTGAAAAAAGTCAATATTTAACCATATTTGAGGATTTTAACTTCAAATCACAGAGCGAGGTTTCGTATTATTTAGATCCAAGAAAAGACATATGACAATGTTGTTTCCAATACAAATCATAAAAATCAATGTGTTTTCTTTAGTATTAACTAAAATGTTACTGATTTTCCGTTTATATTACCGATGGAAGATGTAAACGAAAATCGCTCTATTCCGGCTGAACGTCGATATGTGCAATAAAAACAGAACTTCTCCCCTTTTCAATATCTTACTCAGTATTTTAACGAGAAACAAATAGATGATTGAAAATGAAGTATTTAAGGTTATTATCTAATCAATTATGTGTTTGCATCATTTTTATCGTATATATATGAATTAATACCCATAGACTGTAAATTCACAAAAACGTGGAAAACGGCAAAATATTGCCTAATTCGATGATATTTTGTTTAAGTCACATAAAGGAAAAGGGGATGATAAACGTCAAAATATTGCTAAATTCGATGATTTTTCGTACGAAACAAAATGCAAGAAAACTTGCTTAAAATGCAATATTTTGCGAAATTCTGATATATGACGGCCAAATCACATATCGTGATTCTACATGAAATAGAATCGAAATATTGGTTAAAATGAATATATTTACGTAGTATCAAACTACTTGAAAAACGTGAAAAAGTCACTATTTAACCATATTTGAGGATTTTAACTTCAAATCATAGAGCGAGGTTTCGTATTATTTAGATCCAAGAAAAGACATATGACAATGTTGTTTCCAATACAAATGATAAAAATCAATGTGTTATCATTAGAATTAACTAAAATGTTCCTGATTTTCCGTTTATATTACCGAGGGAAGATGTACACGTAAAACCGCTCTAATCCGGCTGAAAAGTCGATATATGCAATAAAAACCGAACCTTTCCCCTTTTCAATATCTTACTCAGTATTTTAACGAGAAACAAATAGATGATTGAAAATGAAGTATTTAAGGTTATTATCTAATCAATTATGTGTTTGCATAATTTTTATCGTATATATATGAATTAATACCCATAGACTGTAAATTCACAAAAACGTGGAAAACGGCAAAATATTGCCTAATTCGATGATATTTTGTTCAAGTCACATAAAGGAAAAGGGGATGATAAACGTCAAAATATTGCTAAATTCGATGATTTTTCGTACGAAACAAAATGCAAGAAAACTTGCTTAAAATGCAATATTATGCGAAATTCTGAGATTTGAAGGCCAAATCACATATCGTGATACTACATGAAATAGTATCGAAATATTGGTAAAAATGAATATATTTACGTAATATCAAACTACATGAAAAACGTGAAAAAAGTCAATATATAATCATATTTGAGGATTTTAACTTCAAATCACAGAGCGAGGTTTCGTATTATTTAGATCCAAGAAAAGACATATGACAATGTTGTTTCCAATACAAATGATAAAAATCAATGTGTTTTCATTAGTATTAACTAAAATGTTCCTGATTTTCCGTTTATATTACCGAGGGAAGATGTACACGTAAAACCGCTCTAATCCGGCTGAAACGTCGATATATGCAATAAAAACCGAACTTCTCCCCTTTTCAATATTTTACTCAGTATTTTAACGAGAAACAAATAGATGATTGAAAATGAAGTATTTAAGGTTATTATCTAATCAATTATGTGTTTGCATAATTTTTATCGTATATATATGAATTAATACCCATAGACTGAAAATTCACAAAAACGTGGAAAAACGGCAAAATATTGCCTAATTCGATGATATTTTGTTAAAATCACATAAAGGAAAAGGGGATGATAAACGTCAAAATATTGCTAAATTCGATGATTTTTCGTACGAAACAAAATGCAAGAAAACTTGCTTAAAATGCAATATTATGCGAAATTCTGAGATTTGAAGGCCAAATCACATATCGTGATACTACATGAAATAGTATCGAAATATTGGTAAAAATGAATATATTTACGTAATATCAAACTACATGAAAAACGTGAAAAAAGTCAATATATAATCATATTTGAGGATTTTAACTTCAAATCACAGAGCGAGGTTTCGTATTATTTAGATCCAAGAAAAGACATATGACAATGTTGTTTCCAATACAAATGATAAAAATCAATGTGTTTTCATTAGTATTAACTAAAATGTTACTGATTTTCCGTTTATATTACCGAGGGAAGATGTACACGAAAATCGCTCTATTCCGGTTGAAACGTCGATATATGCAATAAAAACAGAACTTCTCCCCTTTTCAATATCTTACTCAGTATTTTAACGAGAAACAAATAGATGATTGAAAATGAAGTATTTAAGGTTATTATCTAATCAATTATGTGTTTGCATCATTTTTATCGTATATATATGAATTAATACCCATAGACTGTAAATTCACAAAAACGTGGAAAACGGCAAATATTGCCTAATTCGATGATATTTTGTTTAAGTCACATAAAGGAAAAGGGGATGATAAACGTCAAAATATTGCTAAATTCGATGATTTTTCGTACGAAACAAAATGCAAGAAAACTTGCTTAAAATGCAATATTTTGCGAAATTCTGATATTTGACGGCCAAATCACATATCGTGATTCTACATGAAATAGAATCGAAATATTGGTTAAAATGAATATATTTACGTAGTATCAAACTACATGAAAAACGTGAAAAAGTCACTATTTAACCATATTTGAGGATTTTAACTTCAAATCATAGAGCGAGGTTTCGTATTATTTAGATCCAAGAAAAGACATATGACAATGTTGTTTCCAATACAAATGATAAAAATCAATGTGTTATCATTAGAATTAACTAAAATGTTCCTGATTTTCCGTTTATATT
>NW_027189146.1:300526-358983 GCF_040958095.1 Procambarus clarkii | reverse complement strand
CCAAGAAAAGACATATGACAATGTTGTTTCCAATACAAATGATAAAAATCAATGTGTTTTCATTAGTATTAACTAAAATGTTCCTGATTTTCCGTTTATATTACCGAGGGAAGATGTACACGTAAAACCGCTCTAATCCGGCTGAAACGTCGATATATGCAATAAAAACAGAACTTCTCCCCTTTTCAATATCTTACTCAGTATTTTAACGAGAAACAAATAGATGATTGAAAATGAAGTATTTAAGGTTATTATCTAATCAATTATGTGTTTGCATAATTTTTATCGTATATATATGAATTAATACCCATAGACTGAAAATTCACAAAAACGTGGAAAAACGGCAAAATATTGCCTAATTCGATGATATTTTGTTTAAATCACATAAAGGAAAAGGGGATGATAAACGTCAAAATATTGCTAAATTCGATGATTTTTCGTACGAAACAAAATGCAAGAAAACTTGCTTAAAATGCAATATTATGCGAAATTCTGATATTTGACGGCCAAATCACATATCGTGATTCTACATGAAATAGTATCGAAATATTGGTAAAAATGAATATATTTACGTAATATCAAACTACATGAAAAACGTGAAAAAAGTCAATATATAACCATATTTGAGGATTTTAACTTCAAATCACAGAGCGAGGTTTTGTATTATTTAGATCAAAGAAAAGACATATGACAATGTTGTTTCCAATACAAATGTTAAAAATCAATGTGTTTTCATTAGTATTAACTAAAATGTTACTGATTTTCCGTTTATATTACCGATGGAAGATGTACACGAAAATCGCTCTATTCCGGCTGAAACGTCGATATATGCAATAAAAACAGAACTTCTCCCCTTTTCAATATCTTACTCAGTATTTTAACGAGAAACAAATAGATGATTGAAAATGAAGTATTTAAGGTTATTATCTAATCAATTATGTGTTTGCATCATTTTTGTCGTATATATATGTATTAATACCCATAGACTGTAAATTCACAAAAACGTGGAAAACGCCAAAATATTGCCTAATTCGATGATATTTTGTTTAAGTCACATAAAGGAAAAGGGGATGATAAACGTCAAAATATTGCTAAATTCGATGATTTTTCGTACGAAACAAAATGCAAGAAAACTTGCTTAAAATGCAATATTTTGCGAAATTCTGATATTTGACGGCCAAATCACATCGTGATTCTACATGAAATAGAATCGAAATATTGGTTAAAATGAATATATTTACGTAGTATCAAACTACATGAAAAACGTGAAAAAGTCACTATTTAACCATATTTGAGGATTTTAACTTCAAATCATAGAGCGAGGTTTCGTATTATTTAGATCCAAGAAAAGACATATGACAATGTTGTTTCCAATACAAATGATAAAAATCAATGTGTTTTCATTAGAATTAACTAAAATGTTCCTGATTTTCCGTTTATATTACCGAGGGAAGATGTACACGTAAAACCGCTCTAATCCGGCTGAAACGTCGATATATGCAATAAAAACAGAACTTCTCCCCTTTTCAATATCTTCCTCAGTATTTTAACGAGAAACAAATAGATGATTGAAAATGAAGTATTTAAGGTTATTATCTAATCAATTATGTGTTTGCATAATTTTTATTGTATATATATGAATTAATACCCATAGCCTGTAAATTCACAAAAACGTGGAAAACGGCAATATATTGCCTAATTCGATGATATTTTGTTTAAGTCCCATAAAGGAAAAGGGGATGATAAACGTCAAAATATTGCTATATTCGATGATTTTTCGTACGAAACAAAATGCAAGAAAACTTGCTTAAAATGCAATATTTTGCGAAATTCTGATATTTGACGGCCAAATCACATATCGTGATACTACATGAAATAGTATCGAAATATTGGTAAAAATGAATATATTTACGAAATATCAAACTACATGAAAAACGTGAAAAAATCAATATTTAACCATATTTGAGGATTTTAACTTCAAATCACAGAGCGAGGTTTCGTATTATTTAGATCCAAGAAAAGACATTTGACAATGTTGTTTCCAATACAAATGATAAAAATCAATGTGTTTTCATTAGAATTAACTAAAATGTTCCTGATTTTCCGTTTATATTACCGCGGGAAGATGTACACGTAAAACCGCTCTAATCCGGCTGAAAAGTCGATATTTGCAATAAAAACCGAACTTCTCCCCTTTTCAATATCTTACTCAGTATTTTAACGAGAAACAAATAGATGATTGAAAATGAAGTATTTAAGGTTATTATCTAATCAATTATGTGTTTGCATAATTTTTATCGTATATATATGAATTAATACCCATAGACTGTAAATTCTCAAAAACGTGGAAAACGGCAAAATATTGCCTAATTCGATGATATTTTGTTCAAGTCACATAAAGGAAAAGGGGATGATAAACGTCAAAATATTGCTAAATTCGATGATTTTTCGTACGAAACAAAATGCAAGAAAACTTGCTTAAAATGCAATATTATGCGAAATTCTAAGATTTGAAGGCCAAATCACATATCGTGATACTACATGAAATAGTATCAAAATATTGGTAAAAATGAATATATTTACGTAATATCTAACTACATGAAAAACGTGAAAAAAGTCAATATTTAACCATATTTGAGGATTTTAACTTCAAATCACAGAGCGAGGTTTCGTATTATTTAGATCCAAGAAAAGACATATGACAATGTTGTTTCCAATACAAATGATAAAAATCAATGTGTTTTCATTAGTATTAACTAAAATGTTACTGATTTTCCGTTTATATTACCGATGGAAGATGTACACGAAAATCGCTCTATTCCGGCTGAAACGTCGATATATGCAATAAAAACAGAACTTCTCCCCTTTTCAATATCTTACTCAGTATTTTAACGAGAAACAAATAGATGATTGAAAATGAAGTATTTAAGGTTATTATCTAATCAATTATGTGTTTGCATCATTTTTTATCGTATATATATGAATTAATACCCATAGACTGTAAATTCACAAAAACGTGGAAAACGGCAAAATATTGCTTAATTCGATGATATTTTGTTTAAGTCACATAAAGGAAAAGGGGATGATAAACGTCAAAATATTGCTAAATTCGATGATTTTTCGTACGAAACAAAATGCAAGAAAACTTGCTTAAAATGCAATATTTTGCGAAATTCTGATATTTGACAGCCAAATCACATATCGTGATTCTACATGAAATAGAATCGAAATATTGGTTAAAATGAATATATTTACGTAGTATCAAACTACATGAAAAACGTGAAAAAGTCACTATTTAACCATATTTGAGGATTTTAACTTCAAATCATAGAGCGAGGTTTCGTATTATTTAGATCCAAGAAAAGATATATGACAATGTTGTTTCCAATACAAATGACAAAAATCAATGTGTTATCATTAGAATTAACTAAAATGTTCCTGATTTTCCGTTTATATTACCGAGGGAAGATGTACACGTAAAACCGCTCTAATCCGGCTGAAAAGTCGATATATGCAATAAAAACCGAACTTCTCCCCTTTTCAATATCTTACTCAGTATTTTAACGAGAAACAAATAGATGATTGAAAATGAAGTATTTAAGGTTATTATCTAATCAATTATGTGTTTGCATCATTTTTATCGTATATATATGTATTAATACCCATAGACTGTAAATTCACAAAAACGTGGAAAACGGCAAAATATTGCCTATTTCGATGATATTTTGTTTAAGTCACATAAAGGAAAAGGGGATGATAAACGTCAAAATATTGCTAAATTCGATGATTTTTCGTACGAAACAAAATGCAAGAAAACTTGCTTAAAATGCAATATTTTGCGAAATTCTGATATTTGACGGCCAAATCACATATCGTGATTCTACATGAAATAGTATCGAAATATTGGTAAAAATGAATATATTTACGTAATATCAAACTACATGAAAAACGTGAAAAAAGTCAATATATAACCATATTTGAGGATTTTAACTTCAAATCACAGAGCGAGGTTTTGTATTATTTAGATCCAAGAAAAGACATATGACAATGTTGTTTCCAATACAAATGTTAAAAATCAATGTGTTTTCATTAGAATTAACTAAAATGTTCCTGATTTTCCGTTTATATTACCGAGGGAAGATGTACACGTAAAACCGCTCTAATCCGGGTGAAACGTCGATATATGCAATAAAAACCGAACTTCTCCCCTTTTCAATATCTTACTCAGTATTTTAACGAGAAACAAATAGATGATTGAAAATGAAGTATTTAAGGTTATTATCTAATCAATTATGTGTTTGCATAATTTTTATCGTATATATATGAATTAATACCCATAGACTGAAAATTCACAAAAACGTGGAAAAACGGCAAAATATTGCCTAATTCGATGATATTTTGTTTAAATCACATAAAGGAAAAGGGGATGATAAACGTCAAAATATTGCTAAATTCGATGATTTTTCGTACGAAACAAAATGCAAGAAAACTTGCTTAAAATGCAATATTTTGCGAAATTCTGATATTTGACGGCCAAATCACATATCGTGATTCTACATGAAATAGAATCGAAATATTGGTTAAAATGAATATATTTACGTTGTATCAAACTACATGAAAAACGTGAAAAAGTCACTATTTAACCATATTTGAGGATTTTAACTTCAAATCATAGAGCGAGGTTTCGTATTATTTAGATCCAAGAAAAGACATATGACAATGTTGTTTCCAATACAAATGATAAAAATCAATGTGTTTTCATTAGTATTAACTAAAATGTTCCTGATTTTCCGTTTATATTACCGAGGGAAGATGTACACGTAAAACCGCTCTAATCCGGCTGAAACGTCGATATATGCAATAAAAACAGAACTTCTCCCCTTTTCAATATCTTACTCAGTATTTTAACGAGAAACAAATAGATGATTGAAAATGAAGTATTTAAGGTTATTATCTAATCAATTATGTGTTTGCATAATTTTTATCGTATATATATGAATTAATACCCATAGACTGAAAATTCACAAAAACGGGGAAAAACGGCAAAATATTGCCTAATTCGATGATATTTTGTTTAAATCACATAAAGGAAAAGGGGATGATAAACGTCAAAATATTGCTATATTCGATGATTTTTCGTACGAAACAAAATGCAAGAAAACTTGCTTAAAATGCAATATTTTGCGAAATTCTGATATATGACGGCCAAATCACATATCGTGATACTACATGAAATAGTATCGAAATATTGGTAAAAATGAATATATTTACGAAATATCAAACTACATGAAAAACGTGAAAAAGTCAATATTTAACCATATTTGAGGATTTTAACTTCAAATCACAGAGCGAGGTTTCGTATTATTTAGATCCAAGAAAAGACATATGACAATGTTGTTTCCAATACAAATGATAAAAATCAATGTGTTTTCATTAGAATTAACTAAAATGTTCCTGATTTTCCGTTTATATTACCGAGGGAAGATGTACACGTAAAACCGCTCTAATCCGGCTGAAAAGTCGATATATGCAATAAAAACCGAACTTCTCCACTTTTCAATATCTTACTCAGTATTTTAACGAGAAACAAATAGATGATTGAAAATGAAGTATTTAAGGTTATTATCTAATCAATTATGTGTTTGCATAATTTTTATCGTATATATATGAATTAATACCCATAGACTGTAAATTCACAAAAACGTGGAAAACGGCAAAATATTGCCTAATTCGATGATATTTTGTTCAAGTCACATAAAGGAAAAGGGGATGATAAACGTCAAAATATTGCTAAATTCGATGATTTTTCGTACGAAACAAAATGCAAGAAAACTTGCTTAAAATGCAATATTATGCGAAATTCTAAGATTTGAAGGCCAAATCACATATCGTGATACTACATGAAATAGTATCGAAATATTGGTAAAAATGAATATATTTACGTAATATCTAACTACATGAAAAACGTGAAAAAAGTCAATATATAACCATATTTGAGGATTTTAACTTCAAATCACAGAGCGAGGTTTCGTTTTATTTAGATCCAAGAAAAGACATATGACAATGTTGTTTCCAATACAAATGATAAAAATCAATGTGTTTTCATTAGTATTAACTAAAATGTTACTGATTTTCCGTTTATATTACCGATGGAAGATGTACACGAAAATCGCTCTATTCCGGCTGAAACGTCGATATATGCAATAAAAACAGAACTTCTCCCCTTTTCAATATCTTACTCAGTATTTTAACGAGAAACAAATAGATGATTGAAAATGAAGTATTTAAGGTTATTATCTAATCAATTATGTGTTTGCATCATTTTTATCGTATATATATGAATTAATACCCATAGACTGAAAATTCACAAAAACGTGGAAAACGGCAAAATATTGCCTAATTCGATGATATTTTGTTCAAGTCACATAAAGGAAAAGGGGATGATAAACGTCAAAATATTGCTAAATTCGATGATTTTTCGTACGAAACAAAATGCAAGAAAACTTGCTTAAAATGCAATATTATGCGAAATTCTAAGATTTGAAGGCCAAATCACATATCGTGATACTACATGAAATAGTATCGAAATATTGGTAAAAATGAATATATTTACGTAATATCTAACTACATGAAAAACGTGAAAAAAGTCAATATTTAACCATATTTGAGGATTTTAACTTCAAATCACAGAGCGAGGTTTCGTATTATTTAGATCCAAGAAAAGACATATGACAATGTTGTTTCCAATACAAATGATAAAAATCAATGTGTTTTCATTAGTATTAACTAAAATGTTACTGATTTTCCGTTTATATTACCGATGGAAGATGTACACGAAAATCGCTCTATTCCGGCTGAAACGTCGATATATGCAATAAAAACAGAACTTCTCCCCTTTTCAATATCTTACTCAGTATTTTAACGAGAAACAAATAGATGATTGAAAATGAAGTATTTAAGGTTATTATCTAATCAATTATGTGTTTGCATCATTTTTATCGTATATATATGAATTAATACCCATAGACTGTAAATTCACAAAAACGTGGAAAACGGCAAAATATTGCTTAATTCGATGATATTTTGTTTAAGTCACATAAAGGAAAAGGGGATGATAAACGTCAAAATATTGCTAAATTCGATGATTTTTCGTACGAAACAAAATGCAAGAAAACTTGCTTAAAATGCAATATTTTGCGAAATTCTGATATTTGACGGTCAAATCACATATCGTGATTCTACATGAAATAGAATCGAAATATTGGTTAAAATGAATATATTTACGTAGTATCAAACTACATGAAAAACGTGAAAAAGTCACTATTTAACCATATTTGAGGATTTTAACTTCAAATCATAGAGCGAGGTTTCGTATTATTTAGATCCAAGAAAAGACATATGACAATGTTGTTTCCAATACAAATGACAAAAATCAATGTGTTATCATTAGAATTAACTAAAATGTTCCTGATTTTCCGTTTATATTACCGAGGGAAGATGTACACGTAAAACCGCTCTAATCCGGCTGAAAAGTCGATATATGCAATAAAAACCGAACTTCTCCCCTTTTCAATATCTTACTCAGTATTTTAACGAGAAACAAATAGATGATTGAAAATGAAGTATTTAAGGTTATTATCTAATCAATTATGTGTTTGCATCATTTTTATCGTATATATATGTATTAATACCCATAGACTGTAAATTCACAAAAACGTGGAAAACGGCAAAATATTGCCTAATTCGATGATATTTTGTTTAAGTCACATAAAGGAAAAGGGGATGATAAACGTCAAAATATTGCTAAATTCGATGATTTTTCGTACGAAACAAAATGCAAGAAAACTTGCTTAAAATGCAATATTTGGTGAAATTCTGATATTTGACGGCCAAATCACATATCGTGATTCTACATGAAATAGAATCGAAATATTGGTTAAAATGAATATATTTACGTAGTATCAAACTACATGAAAAACGTGAAAAAGTCACTATTTAACCATATTTGAGGATTTTAACTTCAAATCACAGAGCGAGGTTTCGTATTATTTAGATCCAAGAAAAGACATATGACAATGTTGTTTCCAATACAAATGTTAAAAATCAATGTGTTTTCATTAGAATTAACTAAAATGTTCCTGATTTTCCGTTTATATTACCGAGGGAAGATGTACACGTAAAACCGCTCTAATCCGGGTGAAACGTCGATATATGCAATAAAAACCGAACTTCTCCCCTTTTCAATATCTTACTCAGTATTTTAACGAGAAACAAATAGATGATTGAAAATGAAGTATTTAAGGTTATTATCTAATCAATTATGTGTTTGCATAATTTTTATCGTATATATATGAATTAATACCCATAGACTGAAAATTCACAAAAACGTGGAAAAACGGCAAAATATTGCCTAATTCGATGATATTTTGTTTAAATCACATAAAGGAAAAGGGGATGATAAACGTCAAAATATTGCTAAATTCGATGATTTTTCGTACGAAACAAAATGCAAGAAAACTTGCTTAAAATGCAATATTTTGCGAAATTCTGATATTTGACGGCCAAATCACATATCGTGATTCTACATGAAATAGAATCGAAATATTGGTTAAAATGAATATATTTACGTTGTATCAAACTACATGAAAAACGTGAAAAAGTCACTATTTAACCATATTTGAGGATTTTAACTTCAAATCATAGAGCGAGGTTTCGTATTATTTAGATCCAAGAAAAGACATATGACAATGTTGTTTCCAATACAAATGATAAAAATCAATGTGTTTTCATTAGTATTAACTAAAATGTTCCTGATTTTCCGTTTATATTACCGAGGGAAGATGTACACGTAAAACCGCTCTAATCCGGCTGAAACGTCGATATATGCAATAAAAACAGAACTTCTCCCCTTTTCAATATCTTACTCAGTATTTTAACGAGAAACAAATAGATGATTGAAAATGAAGTATTTAAGGTTATTATCTAATCAATTATGTGTTTGCATAATTTTTATCGTATATATATGAATTAATACCCATAGACTGAAAATTCACAAAAACGGGGAAAAACGGCAAAATATTGCCTAATTCGATGATATTTTGTTTAAATCACATAAAGGAAAAGGGGATGATAAACGTCAAAATATTGCTATATTCGATGATTTTTCGTACGAAACAAAATGCAAGAAAACTTGCTTAAAATGCAATATTTTGCGAAATTCTGATATTTGACGGTCAAATCACATATCGTGATTCTACATGAAATAGAATCGAAATATTGGTTAAAATGAATATATTTACGTAGTATCAAACTACATGAAAAACGTGAAAAAGTCAATATTTAACCATATTTGAGGATTTTAACTTCAAATCACAGAGCGAGGTTTCGTATTATTTAGATCCAAGAAAAGACATATGACAATGTTGTTTCCAATACAAATGATAAAAATCAATGTGTTTTCATTAGAATTAAATAAAATGTTCCTGATTTTCCGTTTATATTACCGAGGGAAGATGTACACGTAAAACCGCTCTAATCCGGCTGAAAAGTCGATATATGCAATAAAAACCGAACTTCTCCCCTTTTCAATATCTTACTCAGTATTTTAACGAGAAACAAGTAGATGATTGAAAATGAAGTATTTAAGGTTATTATCTAATCAATTATGTGTTTGCATAATTTTTATCGTATATATATGAATTAATACCCATAGACTGTAAATTCACAAAAACGTGGAAAACGGCAAAATATTGCCTAATTCGATGATATTTTGTTCAAGTCACATAAAGGAAAAGGGGATGATAAACGTCAAAATATTGCTAAATTCGATGATTTTTCGTACGAAACAAAATGCAAGAAAACTTGCTTAAAATGCAATATTATGCGAAATTCTAAGATTTGAAGGCCAAATCACATATCGTGATACTACATGAAATAGTATCGAAATATTGGTAAAAATGAATATATTTACGTAATATCTAACTACATGAAAAACGTGAAAAAAGTCAATATTTAACCATATTTGAGGATTTTAACTTCAAATCACAGAGCGAGGTTTCGTATTATTTAGATCCAAGAAAAGACATATGACAATGGTGTTTCCAATACAAATGATAAAAATCAATGTGTTTTCATTAGTATTAACTAAAATGTTACTGATTTTCCGTTTATATTACCGATGGAAGATGTACACGAAAATCGCTCTATTCCGGCTGAAACGTCGATATATGCAATAAAAACAGAACTTCTCCCCTTTTCAATATCTTACTCAGTATTTTAACGAGAAACAAATAGATGATTGAAAATGAAGTATTTAAGGTTATTATCTAATCAATTATGTGTTTGCATCATTTTTATCGTATATATATGAATTAATACCCATAGACTGTAAATTCACAAAAACGTGGAAAACGGCAAAATATTGCTTAATTCGATGATATTTTGTTTAAGTCACATAAAGGAAAAGGGGATGATAAACGTCAAAATATTGCTAAATTCGATGATTTTTCGTACGAAACAAAATGCAAGAAAACTTGCTTAAAATGCAATATTTTGCGAAATTCTGATATTTGACGGTCAAATCACATATCGTGATTCTACATGAAATAGAATCGAAATATTGGTTAAAATGAATATATTTACGTAAGTATCAAACTACATGAAAAACGTGAAAAAGTCACTATTTAACCATATTTGAGGATTTTAACTTCAAATCATAGAGCGAGGTTTCGTATTATTTAGATCCAAGAAAAGACATATGACAATGTTGTTTCCAATACAAATGACAAAAATCAATGTGTTATCATTAGAATTAACTAAAATGTTCCTGATTTTCCGTTTATATTACCGAGGGAAGATGTACACGTAAAACCGCTCTAATCCGGCTGAAAAGTCGATATATGCAATAAAAACCGAACTTCTCCCCTTTTCAATATCTTACTCAGTATTTTAACGAGGAACAAATAGATGATTGAAAATGAAGTATTTAAGGTTATTATCTAATCAATTATGTGTTTGCATCATTTTTATCGTATATATATGTATTAATACCCATAGACTGTAAATTCACAAAAACGTGGAAAACGGCAAAATATTGCCTAATTCGATGATATTTTGTTTAAGTCACATAAAGGAAAAGGGGATGATAAACGTCAAAATATTGCTAAATTCGATGATTTTTCGTACGAAACAAAATGCAAGAAAACTTGCTTAAAATGCAATATTTGGTGAAATTCTGATATTTGACGGCCAAATCACATATCGTGATTCTACATGAAATAGAATCGAAATATTGGTTAAAATGAATATATTTACGTAGTATCAAACTACATGAAAAACGTGAAAAAGTCACTATTTAACCATATTTGAGGATTTTAACTTCAAATCACAGAGCGAGGTTTCGTATTATTTAGATCCAAGAAAAGACATATGACAATGTTGTTTCCAATACAAATGATAAAAATCAATGTGTTTTCATTAGAATTAAATAAAATGTTCCTGATTTTCCGTTTATATTACCGAGGGAAGATGTACACGTAAAACCGCTCTAATCCGGGCTGAAACGTCGATATATGCAATAAAAACCGAACTTCTCCCCTTTTCAATATCTTACTCAGTATTTTAACGAGAAACAAATAGATGATTGAAAATGAAGTATTTAAGGTTATTATCTAATCAATTATGTGTTTGCATAATTTTTATCGTATATATATATGAATTAATACCCATAGACTGAAAATTCACAAAAACGTGGAAAAACGGCAAAATATTGCCTAATTCGATGATATTTTGTTTAAGTCACATAAAGGAAAAGGGGATGATAAACGTCAAAATATTGCTAAATTCGATGATTTTTCGTACGAAACAAAATGCAAGAAAACTTGCTTAAAATGCAATATTTTGCGAAATTCTGATATTTGACGGCCAAATCACATATCGTGATTCTACATGAAATAGAATCGAAATATTGGTTAAAATGAATATATTTACGTAGTATCAAACTACATGAAAAACGTGAAAAAGTCACTATTTACCCATATTTGAGGATTTTAACTTCAAATCATAGAGCGAGGTTTCGTATTATTTAGATCCAAGAAAAGACATATGACAATGTTGTTTCCAATACAAATGATAAAAATCAATGTGTTTTCATTAGAATTAACTAAAATGTTCCTGATTTTCCGTTTATATTACCGAGGGAAGATGTACACGTAAAACCGCTCTAATCCGGCTGAAACGTCGATATATGCAATAAAAACAGAACTTCTCCCCTTTTCAATATCTTACTCAGTATTTTAACGAGAAACAAATAGATGATTGAAAATGAAGTATTTAAGGTTATTATCTAATCAATTATGTGTTTGCATAATTTTTATTGTATATATATGAATTAATACCCATAGCCTGTAAATTCACAAAAACGTGGAAAACGGCAAAATATTGCCTAATTCGATGATATTTTGTTTAAGTCCCATGAAGGAAAAGGGGATGATAAACGTCAAAATATTGCTATATTCGATGATTTTTCGTACGAAACAAAATGCAAGAAAACTTGCTTAAAATGCAATATTTTGCGAAATTCTGATAATTGACGGCCAAATCACATATCGTGATACTACATGAAATAATATCGAAATATTGGTAAAAATGAATATATTTACGAAATATCAAACTACATGAAAAACGTGAAAAAGTCAATATTTAACCATATTTGAGGATTTTAACTTCAAATCACAGAGCGAGGTTTCGTATTATTTAGATCCAAGAAAAGACATATGACAATGTTGTTTCCAATACAAATGATAAAAATCAATGTGTTTTCATTAGAATTAAATAAAATGTTCCTGATTTTCCGTTTATATTACCGAGGGAAGATGTACACGTAAAACCGCTCTAATCCGGGTGAAACGTCGATATATGCAATAAAAACCGAACTTCTCCCCTTTTCAATATCTTACTCAGTATTTTAACGAGAAACAAATAGATGATTGAAAATGAAGTATTTAAGGTTATTATCTAATCAATTATGTGTTTGCATAATTTTTATCGTATATATATGAATTAATACCCATAGACTGTAAATTCACAAAAACGTGGAAAAACGGCCAAATATTGCCTAATTCGATGATATTTTGTTTAAGTCACATAAAGGAAAAGGGGATGATAAACGTCAAAATATTGCTAAATTCGATGATTTTTCGTACGTAAACAAAATGCAAGAAAACTTGCTTAAAATGCAATATTTTGCGAAATTCTGATATTTGACGGTCAAATCACATATCGTGATTCTACATGAAATAGAATCGAAATATTGGTTAAAATGAATATATTTACGTAGTATCAAACTACATGAAAAACGTGAAAAAGTCACTATTTAACCATATTTGAGGATTTTAACTTCAAATCATAGAGCGAGGTTTCGTATTATTTAGATCCAAGAAAAGACATATGACAATGTTGTTTCCAATACAAATGATAAAAATCAATGTGTTATCATTAGAATTAACTAAAATGTTCCTGATTTTCCGTTTATATTACCGAGGGAAGATGTACACGTAAAACCGCTCTAATCCGGCTGAAACGTCGATATATGCAATAAAAACAGAACTTCTCCCCTTTTCAATATCTTACTCAGTATTTTAACGAGAAACAAATAGATGATTGAAAATGAAGTATTTAAGGTTATTATCTAATCAATTATGTGTTTGCATCATTTTTATCGTATATATATGTAATTAATACCCATAGACTGTAAATTCACAAAAACGTGGAAAACGGCAAAATATTGCCTAATTCGATGATATTTTGTTTAAGTCACATAAAGGAAAAGGGGATGATAAACGTCAAAATATTGCTATAATTCGATGATTTTTCGTACGAAACAAAATGCAAGAAAACTTGCTTAAAATGCAATATTTTGCGAAATTCTGATATTTGACGGCCAAATCACATATCGTGATACTACATGAAATAGTAATCGAAATATTGGTTAAAATGAATATATTTACGTAATATCAAACTACATGAAAAACGTGAAAAAGTCAATATTTAACCATATTTGAGGATTTTAACTTCAAATCACTAGAGCGAGGTTTCGTATTATTTAGATCCAAGAAAAGACATATGACAATGTTGTTTCCAATACAAATGATAAAAATCAATGTGTTTTCATTAGAATTAACTAAAATGTTCCTGATTTTCCGATTATATTACCGAGGGAAGATGTACACGTAAAACCGCTCTAATCCGGCTGAAAAGTCGATATATGCAATAAAAACAGAACTTCTCCCCTTTTCAATATCTTACTCAGTATTTTAACGAGAAACAAATAGATGATTGAAAATGAAGTATTTAAGGTTATTATCTAATCAATTATGTGTTTGCATAATTTTTATTGTATATATATGAATTAATACCCATAGACTGTAAATTCACAAAAACGTGGAAAACGGCAAAATATTGCCTAATTCGATGATATTTTGTTTAAGTCCCATAAAGGAAAAGGGGATGATAAACGTCAAAATATTGCTATATTCGATGATTTTTCGTACGAAACAAAATGCAAGAAAACTTGCTTAAAATGCAATATTATGCGAAATTCTGATATTTGACGGCCAAATCACAATATCGTGATTACTACATGAAATAGTATCGAAATATTGGTAAAAATGAATATATTTACGTAATATCAAACTACATGAAAAACGTGAAAAAAGTCAATATATAACCATAATTGAGGATTTTAACTTCAAATCACAGAGCGAGGTTTCGTATTATTTAGATCCAAGAAAAGACATATGACAATGTTGTTTCCAATACAAATGATTAAAAATCAATGTGTTTTCATTAGTAATTAACTAAAATGTTACTGATTTTCCGTTTATATTACCGATGGAAGATGTACACGTAAAATCGCTCTATTCCGGCTGAAACGTCGATATATGCAATAAAAACAGAACTTCTCCCCTTTTCAATATCTTACTCAGTATTTTAACGAGAAACAAATAGATGATTGAAAATGAAGTATTTAAGGTTATTATCTAATCAATTATGTGTTTGCATAATTTTTATTGTATATATATGAATTAATACCCATAGCCTGTAAATTCACAAAAACGTGGAAAAACGGCAAAATATTGCCTAATTCGATGATATTTTGTTTAAGTCCCATAAAGGAAAAGGGGATGATAAACGTCAAAATATTGCTATATTCGATGATTTTTCGTACGTAAACAAAATGCAAGAAAACTTGCTTAAAATGCAATATTTTGCGAAATTCTGATATTTGACGGCCAAATCACATATCGTGATTACTACATGAAATAGTATCGAAATATTGGTAAAATGAATATATTTACGTAATATCAAACTACATGAAAAACGTGAAAAAGTCAATATTTAACCATATTTGAGGATTTTAACTTCAAATCACAGAGCGAGGTTTCGTATTATTTAGATCCAAGAAAAGACATATGACAATGTTGTTTCCAATACAAATGATAAAAATCAATGTGTTTTCATTAGAATTAACTAAAATGTTCCTGATTTTCAGTTTATATTACCGAGGGAAGATGTACACGTAAAACCGCTCTAATCCGGCTGAAACGTCGATATATGCAATAAAAACAGAACTTCTCCCCTTTTCAATATCTTACTCAGTATTTTAACGAGAAACAAATAGATGATTGAAAATGAAGTATTTAAGGTTATTATCTAATCAATTATGTGTTTGCATAATTTTTATTGTATATATATGAATTAATACCCATAGCCTGTAAATTCACAAAAACGTGGAAAACGGCAAAATATTGCCTAATTCGATGATATTTTGTTTAAGTCCCATAAAGGAAAAGGGGATGATAAACGTCAAAATATTGCTATATTCGATGATTTTTCGTATGAAACAAAATGCAAGAAACTTGCTTAAAATGCAATATTTTGCGAAATTCTGATATTTGACGGCCAAATCACATATCGTGATACTACATGAAATAGTATCGAAATATTGGTAAAAATGAATATATTTACGAAATATCAAACTACATGAAACACGTGAAAAAGTCAATATTTAACCATATTTGAGGATTTTAACTTCAAATCACAGAGCGAGGTTTCGTATTATTTAGATCCAAGAAAAGACATATGACAATGTTGTTTCCAATACAAATGATAAAAATCAATGTGTTTTCATTAGAATTAACTAAAATGTTCCTGATTTTCCGTTTATATTACCGAGGGAAGATGTACACGTAAAACCGCTCTAATCCGGCTGAAAAGTCGATATATGCAATAAAAACCGAACTTCTCCCCTTTTCAATATCTTACTCAGTATTTTAACGAGAAACAAATAGATGATTGAAAATGAAGTATTTAAGGTTATTATCTAATCAATTATGTGTTTGCATAATTTTTATTGTATATATATGAATTAATACCCATAGACTGTAAATTCACAAAAACGTGGAAAACGGCAAAATATTGCCTAATTCGATGATATTTTGTTTAAATCACATAAAGGAAAAGGGGATGATAAACGTCAAAATATTGCTAAATTCGATGATTTTTCGTACGAAACAAAATGCAAGAAAACTTGCTTAAAATGCAATATTATGCGAAATTCTGATATATGACGGCCAAATCACATATCGTGATTCTACATGAAATAGTATCGAAATATTGGTAAAAATGAATATATTTACGTAATATCAAACTACATGAAAAACGTGAAAAAAGTCAATATATAACCATAATTGAGGATTTTAACTTCAAATCACAGAGCGAGGTTTTGTATTATTTAGATCCGAGGAAAGACATATGACAATGTTTTTCCAATACAAATGTTAAAAATCAATGTGTTTTCATTATTATTAACTAAAATGTTACTGATTTTCCGTTTATATTACCGATGGAAGATGTAAACGAAAATCGCTCTATTCCGGCTGAAACGTCGATATATGCAATAAAAACAGAACTTCTCCCCTTTTCAATATCTTACTCAGTATTTTAACGAGAAACAAATAGATGATTGAAAATGAAGTATTTAAGGTTATTATCTAATCAATTATGTGTTTGCATAATTTTTATTGTATATATATGAATTAATACCCATAGCCTGTAAATTCACAAAAACGTGGAAAACGGCAAAATATTGCCTAATTCGATGATATTTTGTTTAAGTCCCATAAAGGAAAAGGGGATGATAAACGTCAAAATATTGCTATATTCGATGATTTTTCGTACGAAACAAAATGCAAGAAAACTTGCTTAAAATGCAATATTTTGCGAAATTCTGATATTTGACGGCCAAATCACATATCGTGATACTACATGAAATAGTATCGAAATATTGGTAAAAATGAATATATTTACGAAATATCAAACTACATGAAAAACGTGAAAAAGTCAATATTTAACCATATTTGAGGATTTTAACTTCAAATCACAGAGCGAGGTTTCGTATTATTTAGATCCAAGAAAAGACATATGACAATGTTGTTTCCAATACAAATGATAAAAATCAATGTGTTTTCATTAGAATTAACTAAAATGTTCCTGATTTTCAGTTTATATTACCGAGGGAAGATGTACACGTAAAACCGCTCTAATCCGGCTGAAACGTCGATATATGCAATAAAAACCGAACTTCTCCCCTTTTCCATATCTTACTCAGTATTTTAACGAGAAACAAATAGATGATTGAAAATGAAGTATTTAAGGTTATTATCTAATCAATTATGTGTTTGCATAATTTTTATCGTATATATATGAATTAATACCCATAGACTGAAAATTCACAAAAACGTGGAAAAACGGCAAAATATTGCCTAATTCGATGATATTTTGTTTAAGTCACATAAAGGAAAAGGGGATGATAAACGTCAAAATATTGCTAAATTCGATGATTTTTCGTACGAAACAAAATGCAAGAAAACTTGCTTAAAATGCAATATTATGCGAAATTCTGAGATTTGAAGGCCAAATCACATATCGTGATACTACATGAAATAGTATCGAAATATTGGTAAAAATGAATATATTTACGTAATATCAAACTACATGAAAAACGTGAAAAAAGTCAATATATAACCATATTTGAGGATTTTAACTTCAAATCACAGAGCGAGGTTTCGTATTATTTAGATCCAAGAAAAGACATATGACAATGTTGTTTCCAATACAAATGATAAAAATCAATGTGTTTTCATTAGTATTAACTAAAATGTTACTGATTTTCCGTTTATATTACCGATTGAAGATGTACACGAAAATCGCTCTATTCCGGCTGAAACGTCGATATATGCAATAAAAACAGAACTTCTCCCCTTTTCAATATCTTACTCAGTATTTTAACGAGAAACAAATAGATGATTGAAAATGAAGTATTTAAGGTTATTATCTAATCAATTATGTGTTTGCATCATTTTTATCGTATATATATGAATTAATACCCATAGACTGTAAATTCACAAAAACGTGGAAAACGGCAAAATATTGCCTAATTCGATGATATTTTGTTTAAGTCACATAAAGGAAAAGGGGATGATAAACGTCAAAATATTGCTAAATTCGATGATTTTTCGTACGAAACAAAATGCAAGAAAACTTGCTTAAAATGCAATATTATGCGAAATTCTAAGATTTGAAGGCCAAATCACATATCGTGATTCTACATGAAATAGAATCGAAATATTGGTTAAAATGAATATATTTACGTAGTATCAAACTACATGAAAAACGTGAAAAAGTCACTATTTAACCATATTTGAGGATTTTAACTTCAAATCATAGAGCGAGGTTTCGTATTATTTAGATCCAAGAAAAGACATATGACAATGTTGTTTCCAATACAAATGATAAAAATCAATGTGTTTTCATTAGTATTAACTAAAATGTTACTGATTTTCCGTTTATATTACCGATGGAAGATGTTAACGAAAATCGCTCTATTCCGGCTGAAACGTCGATATATGCAATAAAAACAGAACTTCTCCCCTTTTCAATATCTTACTCAGTATTTTAACGAGAAACAAATAGATGATTGAAAATGAAGTATTTAAGGTTATTATCTAATCAATTATGTGTTTGCATCATTTTTATCGTATATATATATGAATTAATACCCATAGACTGTAAATCTCAAAAACGTGGAAAACGGCAAAATATTGCCTAATTCGATGATATTTTGTTTAAGTCACATAAAGGAAAAGGGGATGATAAACGTCAAAATATTGCTAAATTCGATGATTTTTCGTACGAAACAAAATGCAAGAAAACTTGCTTAAAATGCAATATTATGCGAAATTCTGAGATTTGAAGGCCAAATCACATATCGTGATACTACATGAAATAGTATCGAAATATTGGTAAAAATGAATATATTTACGTAATATCAAACTACATGAAAAACGTGAAAAAAGTCAATATATAATCATATTTGAGGATTTTAACTTCAAATCATAGAGCGAGGTTTCGTATTATTTAGATCCAAGAAAAGACATATGACAATGTTGTTTCCAATACAAATGATAAAAATCAATGTGTTTTCATTAGAATTAACTAAAATGTTCCTGATTTTCCGTTTATATTACCGAGGGAAGATGTACACGTAAAACCGCTCTAATCCGGCTGAAACGTCGATATATGCAATAAAAACAGAACTTCTCCCCTTTTCAATATCTTACTCAGTATTTTAACGAGAAACAAATAGATGATTGAAAATGAAGTATTTATGGTTATTATCTAATCAATTATGTGTTTGCATAATTTTTATCGTATATATATGAATTAATACCCATAGCCTGTAAATTCACAAAAACGTGGAAAACGTCAAAATATTGCCTAATTCGATGATATTTTGTTTAAGTCCCATAAAGGAAAAGGGGATGATAAACGTCAAAATATTGCTAAATTCGATGATTTTTCGTACGAAACAAAATGCAAGAAAACTTGCTTAAAATGCAATATTTTGCGAAATTCTGATATATGACGGCCAAATCACATATCGTGATTCTACATGAAATAGTATCGAAATATTGGTTAAAATGAATATATTTACGTAGTATCAAACTACATGAAAAACGTGAAAAAGTCACTATTTAACCATATTTGAGTATTTTAACTTCAAATCACAGAGCGAGGTTTCGTATTATTTAGATCCAAGAAAAGACATATGACAATGTTGTTTCCAATACAAATGATAAAAATTAATGTGTTTTCATTAGAATTAACTAAAATGTTCCTGATTTTCCGTTTATATTACCGAGGGAAGATGTACACGTAAAACCGCTCTAATCCGGGTGAAACGTCGATATATGCAATAAAAACCGAACTTCTCCCCTTTTCAATATCTTACTCAGTATTTTAACGAGAAACAAATAGATGATTGAAAATGAAGTATTTAAGGTTATTATCTAATCAATTATGTGTTTGCATAATTTTTATCGTATATATATGAATTAATACCCATAGACTGAAAATTCACAAAAACGTGGAAAAACGGCAAAATATTGCCTAATTCGATGATATTTTGTTTAAATCACATAAAGGAAAAGGGGATGATAAACGTCAAAATATTGCTAAATTCGATGATTTTTCGTACGAAACAAAATGCAAGAAAACTTGCTTAAAATGCAATATTATGCGAAATTCTGATATTTGACGGCCAAATCACATATCGTGATTCTACATGAAATAGTATCGAAATATTGGTAAAAATGAATATATTTACGTAATATCAAACTACATGAAAAACGTGAAAAAGTCAATATATAACCATATTTGAGGATTTTAAATTCAAATCACAGAGCGAGGTTTTGTATTATTTAGATCCAAGAAAAGACATATGACAATGTTGTTTCCAATACAAATGTTAAAAATCAATGTGTTTTCATTAGTATTAACTAAAATGTTACTGATTTTCCGTTTATATTACCGATGGAAGATGTAAACGAAAATCGCTCTATTCCGGCTGAAACGTCGATATATGCAATAAAAACAGAACTTCTCCCCTTTTCAATATCTTACTCAGTATTTTAACGAGAAACAAATAGATGATTGAAAATGAAGTATTTAAGGTTATTATCTAATCAATTATGTGTTTGCATAATTTTTATCGTATATATATGAATTAATACCCATAGCCTGTAAATTCACAAAAACGTGGAAAACGTCAAAATATTGCCTAATTCGATGATATTTTGTTTAAGTCCCATAAAGGAAAAGGGGATGATAAACGTCAAAATATTGCTAGATTCGATGATTTTTCGTACGAAACAAAATGCAAGAAAACTTGCTTAAAATGCAATATTATGCGAAATTCTAAGATTTGAAGGCCAAATCACATATCGTGATACTACATGAAATAGTATCGAAATATTGGTAAAAATGAATATATTTACGTAATATCAAACTACATGAAAAACGTGAAAAAAGTCAATATTTAACCATATTTGAGGATTTTAACTTCAAATCACAGAGCGAGGTTTCGTATTATTTAGATCCAAGAAAAGACATACGACAATGTTGTTTCCAATACAAATGATAAAAATCAATGTGTTTTCATTAGTATTAACTAAAATGTTACTGATTTTCCGTTTATATTACCGATGGCAGAT
This sequence comes from Procambarus clarkii, assembly GCF_040958095.1. Lineage (NCBI taxonomy): Eukaryota > Metazoa > Arthropoda > Malacostraca > Decapoda > Cambaridae > Procambarus > Procambarus clarkii. Next base: position 337,372 of record NW_027189146.1, on the reverse strand, counting down.
GTACACGAAAATCGCTCTATTCCGGCTGAAACGTCGATATATGCAAAAAAAACAGAACTTCTCCCCTTTTCAATATCTTACTCAGTATTTTAACGAGAAACAAATAGATGATTGAAAATGAAGTATTTAAGGTTATTATCTAATCAATTATGTGTTTGCATCATTTTTATCGTATATATATGAATTAATACCCATAAACTGTAAATTCACAAAAACGTGGAAAACGGCAAAATATTGCCTAATTCGATGATATTTTGTTTAAGTCACATAAAGGAAAAGGGGATGATAAACGTCAAAATATTGCTAAATTCGATGATTTTTCGTACGAAACAAAATGCAAGAAAACTTGCTTAAAATGCAATATTTTGCGAAATTCTGATATATGACGGCCAAATCACATATCGTGATTCTACATGAAATAGAATCGAAATATTGGTTAAAATGAATATATTTACGTAGTATTAAACTACATGAAAAAGGTGAAAAAAGTCACTATTTAACCATATTTGAGGATTTTAACTTCAAATCATAGAGCGAGGTTTCGTATTATTTAGATCCAAGAATAGACATATGACAATGTTGTTTCCAATACAAATGATAAAAATCAATGTGTTTTCATTAGAATTAACAAAAATGTTCCTGATTTTCCGTTTATATTACCGAGGGAAGATGTACACGTAAAACCGCTCTAATCCGGCTGAAACGTCGATATATGCAATAAAAACCGAACTTCTCCCCTTTTCAATATCTTACTCAGTATTTTAACGAGAAACAAATAGATGATTGAAAATGAAGTATTTAAGGTTATTATCTAATCAATTATGTGTTTGCATAATTTTTATCGTATATATATGAATTAATACCCATAGACTGAAAATTCACAAAAACGTGGAAAAACGGCAAAATATTGCCTAATTCGATGATATTTTGTTTAAATCACATAAAGGAAAAGGGGATGATAAACGTCAAAATATTGCTAAATTCGATGATTTTTCGTACGAAACAAAATGCAAGAAAACTTGCTTAAAATGCAATATTATGCGAAATTCTGATATTTGACGGCCAAATCACATATCGTGATTCTACATGAAATAGTATCGAAATATTGGTAAAAATGAATATATTTACGTAATATCAAACTACATGAAAAACGTGAAAAAGTCAATATATAACCATATTTGAGGATTTTAACTTCAAATCACAGAGCGAGGTTTTGTATTATTTAGATCCAAGAAAAGACATATGACAATGTTGTTTCCAATACAAATGTTAAAAATCAATGTGTTTTCATTAGTATTAACTAAAATGTTACTGATTTTCCGTTTATATTACCGATGGAAGATGTAAACGAAAATCGCTCTATTCCGGCTGAAACGTCGATATATGCAATAAAAACAGAACTTCTCCCCTTTTCAATATCTTACTCAGTATTTTAACGAGAAACAAATAGATGATTGAAAATGAAGTATTTAAGGTTATTATCTAATCAATTATGTGTTTGCATAATTTTTATCGTATATATATGAATTAATACCCATAGCCTGTAAATTCACAAAAACGTGGAAAACGTCAAAATATTGCCTAATTCGATGATATTTTGTTTAAGTCCCATAAAGGAAAAGGGGATGATAAACGTCAAAATATTGCTAGATTCGATGATTTTTCGTACGAAACAAAATGCAAGAAAACTTGCTTAAAATGCAATATTATGCGAAATTCTAAGATTTGAAGGCCAAATCACATATCGTGATACTACATAAAATAGTATCGAAATATTGGTAAAAATGAATATATTTACGTAATATCAAACTACATGAAAAACGTGAAAAAGTCAATATATAACCATATTTGAGGATTTTAACTTCAAATCACAGAGCGAGGTTTTGTATTATTTAGATCCAAGAAAAGACATATGACAATGTTGTTTCCAATACAAATGATAAAAATCAATGTGTTTTCATTAGTATTAACTAAAATGTTACTGATTTTCCGTTTATATTACCGATGGCAGATGTACACGAAAATCGCTCTATTCCGGCTGAAACGTCGATATATGCAAAAAAAACAGAACTTCTCCCCTTTTCAATATCTTACTCAGTATTTTAACGAGAAACAAATAGATGATTGAAAATGAAGTATTTAAGGTTATTATCTAATCAATTATGTGTTTGCATCATTTTTATCGTATATATATGAATTAATACCCATAAACTGTAAATTCACAAAAACGTGGAAAACGGCAAAATATTGCCTAATTCGATGATATTTTGTTTAAGTCACATAAAGGAAAAGGGGATGATAAACGTCAAAATATTGCTAAATTCGATGATTTTTCGTACGAAACAAAATGCAAGAAAACTTGCTTAAAATGCAATATTTTGCGAAATTCTGATATATGACGGCCAAATCACATATCGTGATTCTACATGAAATAGAATCGAAATATTGGTTAAAATGAATATATTTACGTAGTATTAAACTACATGAAAAAGGTGAAAAAAGTCACTATTTAACCATATTTGAGGATTTTAACTTCAAATCATAGAGCGAGGTTTCGTATTATTTAGATCCAAGAATAGACATATGACAATGTTGTTTCCAATACAAATGATAAAAATCAATGTGTTTTCATTAGAATTAACAAAAATGTTCCTGATTTTCCGTTTATATTACCGAGGGAAGATGTACACGTAAAACCGCTCTAATCCGGCTGAAACGTCGATATATGCAATAAAAACCGAACTTCTCCCCTTTTCAATATCTTACTCAGTATTTTAACGAGAAACAAATAGATGATTGAAAATGAAGTATTTAAGGTTATTATCTAATCAATTATGTGTTTGCATAATTTTTATCGTATATATATGAATTAATACCCATAGACTGAAAATTCACAAAAACGTGGAAAAACGGCAAAATATTGCCTAATTCGATGATATTTTGTTTAAATCACATAAAGGAAAAGGGGATGATAAACGTCAAAATATTGCTAAATTCGATGATTTTTCGTACGAAACAAAATGCAAGAAAACTTGCTTAAAATGCAATATTATGCGAAATTCTGATATTTGACGGCCAAATCACATATCGTGATTCTACATGAAATAGTATCGAAATATTGGTAAAAATGAATATATTTACGTAATATCAAACTACATGAAAAACGTGAAAAAGTCAATATATAACCATATTTGAGGATTTTAACTTCAAATCACAGAGCGAGGTTTTGTATTATTTAGATCCAAGAAAAGACATATGACAATGTTGTTTCCAATACAAATGTTAAAAATCAATGTGTTTTCATTAGTATTAACTAAAATGTTACTGATTTTCCGTTTATATTACCGATGGAAGATGTAAACGAAAATCGCTCTATTCCGGCTGAAACGTCGATATATGCAATAAAAACAGAACTTCTCCCCTTTTCAATATCTTACTCAGTATTTTAACGAGAAACAAATAGATGATTGAAAATGAAGTATTTAAGGTTATTATCTAATCAATTATGTGTTTGCATAATTTTTATCGTATATATATGAATTAATACCCATAGCCTGTAAATTCACAAAAACGTGGAAAACGTCAAAATATTGCCTAATTCGATGATATTTTGTTTAAGTCCCATAAAGGAAAAGGGGATGATAAACGTCAAAATATTGCTAGATTCGATGATTTTTCGTACGAAACAAAATGCAAGAAAACTTGCTTAAAATGCAATATTATGCGAAATTCTGATATTTGACGGCCAAATCACATATCGTGATTCTACATGAAATAGTATCGAAATATTGGTAAAAATGAATATATTTACGTAATATCAAACTACATGAAAAACGTGAAAAAGTCAATATATAACCATATTTGAGGATTTTAACTTCAAATCACAGAGCGAGGTTTTGTATTATTTAGATCCAAGAAAAGACATATGACAATGTTGTTTCCAATACAAATGTTAAAAATCAATGTGTTTTCATTAGTATTAACTAAAATGTTACTGATTTTCCGTTTATATTACCGATGGAAGATGTAAACGAAAATCGCTCTATTCCGGCTGAAACGTCGATATATGCAATAAAAACAGAACTTCTCCCCTTTTCAATATCTTACTCAGTATTTTAACGAGAAACAAATAGATGATTGAAAATGAAGTATTTAAGGTTATTATCTAATCAATTATGTGTTTGCATAATTTTTATCGTATATATATGAATTAATACCCATAGCCTGTAAATTCACAAAAACGTGGAAAACGTCAAAATATTGCCTAATTCGATGATATTTTGTTTAAGTCCCATAAAGGAAAAGGGGATGATAAACGTCAAAATATTGCTAGATTCGATGATTTTTCGTACGAAACAAAATGCAAGAAAACTTGCTTAAAATGCAATATTATGCGAAATTCTAAGATTTGAAGGCCAAATCACATATCGTGATACTACATAAAATAGTATCGAAATATTGGTAAAAATGAATATATTTACGTAATATCAAACTACATGAAAAACGTGAAAAAAGTCAATATTTAACCATATTTGAGGATTTTAACTTCAAATCACAGAGCGAGGTTTCGTATTATTTAGATCCAAGAAAAGACATACGACAATGTTGTTTCCAATACAAATGATAAAAATCAATGTGTTTTCATTAGTATTAACTAAAATGTTACTGATTTTCCGTTTATATTACCGATGGCAGATGTACACGAAAATCGCTCTATTCCGGCTGAAACGTCGATATATGCAAAAAAAACAGAACTTCTCCCCTTTTCAATATCTTACTCAGTATTTTAACGAGAAACAAATAGATGATTGAAAATGAAGTATTTAAGGTTATTATCTAATCAATTATGTGTTTGCATCATTTTTATCGTATATATATGAATTAATACCCATAAACTGTAAATTCACAAAAACGTGGAAAACGGCAAAATATTGCCTAATTCGATGATATTTTGTTTAAGTCACATAAAGGAAAAGGGGATGATAAACGTCAAAATATTGCTAAATTCGATGATTTTTCGTACGAAACAAAATGCAAGAAAACTTGCTTAAAATGCAATATTTTGCGAAATTCTGATATATGACGGCCAAATCACATATCGTGATTCTACATGAAATAGAATCGAAATATTGGTTAAAATGAATATATTTACGTAGTATTAAACTACATGAAAAAGGTGAAAAAAGTCACTATTTAACCATATTTGAGGATTTTAACTTCAAATCATAGAGCGAGGTTTCGTATTATTTAGATCCAAGAATAGACATATGACAATGTTGTTTCCAATACAAATGATAAAAATCAATGTGTTTTCATTAGAATTAACAAAAATGTTCCTGATTTTCCGTTTATATTACCGAGGGAAGATGTACACGTAAAACCGCTCTAATCCGGCTGAAACGTCGATATATGCAATAAAAACCGAACTTCTCCCCTTTTCAATATCTTACTCAGTATTTTAACGATAAACAAATAGATGATTGAAAATGAAGTATTTAAGGTTATTATCTAATCAATTATGTGTTTGCATAATTTTTATCGTATATATATGAATTAATACCCATAGCCTGTAAATTCACAAAAACGTGGAAAACGTCAAAATATTGCCTAATTCGATGATATTTTGTTTAAGTCCCATAAAGGAAAAGGGGATGATAAACGTCAAAATATTGCTAGATTCGATGATTTTTCGTACGAAACAAAATGCAAGAAAACTTGCTTAAAATGCAATATTATGCGAAATTCTAAGATTTGAAGGCCAAATCACATATCGTGATACTACATAAAATAGTATCGAAATATTGGTAAAAATGAATATATTTACGTAATATCAAACTACATGAAAAACGTGAAAAAAGTCAATATTTAACCATATTTGAGGATTTTAACTTCAAATCACAGAGCGAGGTTTCGTATTATTTAGATCCAAGAAAAGACATACGACAATGTTGTTTCCAATACAAATGATAAAAATCAATGTGTTTTCATTAGTATTAACTAAAATGTTACTGATTTTCCGTTTATATTACCGATGGCAGATGTACACGAAAATCGCTCTATTCCGGCTGAAACGTCGATATATGCAAAAAAAACAGAACTTCTCCCCTTTTCAATATCTTACTCAGTATTTTAACGAGAAACAAATAGATGATTGAAAATGAAGTATTTAAGGTTATTATCTAATCAATTATGTGTTTGCATCATTTTTATCGTATATATATGAATTAATACCCATAAACTGTAAATTCACAAAAACGTGGAAAACGGCAAAATATTGCCTAATTCGATGATATTTTGTTTAAGTCACATAAAGGAAAAGGGGATGATAAACGTCAAAATATTGCTAAATTCGATGATTTTTCGTACGAAACAAAATGCAAGAAAACTTGCTTAAAATGCAATATTTTGCGAAATTCTGATATATGACGGCCAAATCACATATCGTGATTCTACATGAAATAGAATCGAAATATTGGTTAAAATGAATATATTTACGTAGTATTAAACTACATGAAAAAGGTGAAAAAAGTCACTATTTAACCATATTTGAGGATTTTAACTTCAAATCATAGAGCGAGGTTTCGTATTATTTAGATCCAAGAATAGACATATGACAATGTTGTTTCCAATACAAATGATAAAAATCAATGTGTTTTCATTAGAATTAACAAAAATGTTCCTGATTTTCCGTTTATATTACCGAGGGAAGATGTACACGTAAAACCGCTCTAATCCGGCTGAAACGTCGATATATGCAATAAAAACCGAACTTCTCCCCTTTTCAATATCTTACTCAGTATTTTAACGATAAACAAATAGATGATTGAAAATGAAGTATTTAAGGTTATTATCTAATCAATTATGTGTTTGCATAATTTTTATCGTATATATATGAATTAATACCCATAGACTGAAAATTGACAAAAACGTGGAAAAACGGCAAAATATTGCCTAATTCGATGATATTTTGTTTAAATCACATAAAGGAAAAGGGGATGATAAACGTCAAAATATTGCTAAATTCGATGATTTTTCGTACGAAACAAAATGCAAGAAAACTTGCTTAAAATGCAATATTATGCGAAATTCTGATATTTGACGGCCAAATCACATATCGTGATTCTACATGAAATAGTATCGAAATATTGGTAAAAATGAATATATTTACGTAATATCAAACTACATGAAAAACGTGAAAAAGTCAATATATAACCATATTTGAGGATTTTAACTTCAAATCACAGAGCGAGGTTTTGTATTATTTAGATCCAAGAAAAGACATATGACAATGTTGTTTCCAATACAAATGTTAAAAATCAATGTGTTTTCATTAGTATTAACTAAAATGTTACTGATTTTCCGTTTATATTACCGATGGAAGATGTAAACGAAAATCGCTCTATTCCGGCTGAAACGTCGATATATGCAATAAAAACAGAACTTCTCCCCTTTTCAATATCTTACTCAGTATTTTAACGAGAAACAAATAGATGATTGAAAATGAAGTATTTAAGGTTATTATCTAATCAATTATGTGTTTGCATAATTTTTATCGTATATATATGAATTAATACCCATAGCCTGTAAATTCACAAAAACGTGGAAAACGTCAAAATATTGCCTAATTCGATGATATTTTGTTTAAGTCCCATAAAGGAAAAGGGGATGATAAACGTCAAAATATTGCTAGATTCGATGATTTTTCGTACGAAACAAAATGCAAGAAAACTTGCTTAAAATGCAATATTATGCGAAATTCTAAGATTTGAAGGCCAAATCACATATCGTGATACTACATGAAATAGTATCGAAATATTGGTAAAAATGAATATATTTACGTAATATCAAACTACATGAAAAACGTGAAAAAAGTCAATATTTAACCATATTTGAGGATTTTAACTTCAAATCACAGAGCGAGGTTTCGTATTATTTAGATCCAAGAAAAGACATACGACAATGTTGTTTCCAATACAAATGATAAAAATCAATGTGTTTTCATTAGTATTAACTAAAATGTTACTGATTTTCCGTTTATATTACCGATGGCAGATGTACACGAAAATCGCTCTATTCCGGCTGAAACGTCGATATATGCAAAAAAAACAGAACTTCTCCCCTTTTCAATATCTTACTCAGTATTTTAACGAGAAACAAATAGATGATTGAAAATGAAGTATTTAAGGTTATTATCTAATCAATTATGTGTTTGCATCATTTTTATCGTATATATATGAATTAATACCCATAAACTGTAAATTCACAAAAACGTGGAAAACGGCAAAATATTGCCTAATTCGATGATATTTTGTTTAAGTCACATAAAGGAAAAGGGGATGATAAACGTCAAAATATTGCTAAATTCGATGATTTTTCGTACGAAACAAAATGCAAGAAAACTTGCTTAAAATGCAATATTTTGCGAAATTCTGATATATGACGGCCAAATCACATATCGTGATTCTACATGAAATAGAATCGAAATATTGGTTAAAATGAATATATTTACGTAGTATTAAACTACATGAAAAAGGTGAAAAAAGTCACTATTTAACCATATTTGAGGATTTTAACTTCAAATCATAGAGCGAGGTTTCGTATTATTTAGATCCAAGAAAAGACATATGACAATGTTGTTTCCAATACAAATGATAAAAATCAATGTGTTTTCATTAGAATTAACAAAAATGTTCCTGATTTTCCGTTTATATTACCGAGGGAAGATGTACACGTAAAACCGCTCTAATCCGGCTGAAACGTCGATATATGCAATAAAAACCGAACTTCTCCCCTTTTCAATATTTTACTCAGTATTTTAACGAGAAACAAATAGATGATTGAAAATGAAGTATTTAAGGTTATTATCTAATCAATTATGTGTTTGCATAATTTTTATCGTATATATATGAATTAATACCCATAGACTGAAAATTCACAAAAACGTGGAAAACGGCAAAATATTGCTTAATTCGATGATATTTTGTTTAAGTCCCATAAAGGAAAAGGGGATGATAAACGTCAAAATATTGCTAAATTCGATGATTTTTCGTACAAAACAAAATGCAAGAAAACTTGCTTAAAATGCAATATTTTGCGAAATTCTGATATTTGACGGCCAAATCACATATCGTGATTCTACATGAAATAGAATCGAAATATTGGTTAAAATGAATATATTTACGTAGTATCAAACTACATGAAAAACGTGAAAAAGTCACTATTTAACCATATTTGAGGATTTTAACTTCAAATCATAGAGCGAGGTTTCGTATTATTTAGATCCAAGAAAAGACATATGACAATGTTGTTTCCAATACAAATGATAAAAATCAATGAGTTTTCATTAGAATTAACTAAAATGTTCCTGATTTTCCGTTTATATTACCGAGGGATGATGTACACGTAAAACTGCTCTAATCCGGCTGAAACGTCGATATATGCAATAAAAACAGAACTTCTCCCCTTTTCAATATCTTACTCAGTATTTTAACGAGAAACAAATAGATTATTGAAAATGAAGTATTTAAGGTTATTATCTAATCAATTATGTGTTTGCATAATTTTTATCGTATATATATGAATTAATACCCATAGCCTGTAAATTCACAAAAACGTGGAAAACGGCAAAATATTGCCTAATTCGATGATATTTTGTTTAAGTCCCATAAAGGAAAAGGCGATGATAAACGTCAAAATATTGCTAAATTCGATGATTTTTCGTACGAAACAAAATGCAAGAAAACTTGCTTAAAATGCAATATTTTGCGAAATTCTGATATTTGACGGCCAAATCACATATCGTGATACTACATGAAATAGTATCGAAATATTGGTAAAAATGAAAATATTTACGAAATATCAAACTACATGAAAAACGTGAAAAATTCAATATTTAACCATATTTGAGGATTTTAACTTCAAATCACAGAGCGAGGTTTCGTATTATTTAGATCCAAGAAAAGACATATGACAATGTTGTTTCCAATACAAATGATAAAAATCAATGTGTTTTCATTAGAATTAACTAAAATGTTCCTGATTTTCCGTTTATATTACCGAGGGAAGATGTACACGTAAAACCGCTCTAATCCGGCTGAAACGTCGATATATGCAATAAAAACCGAACTTCTCCCCTTTTCAATATCTTACTCAGTATTTTAACGAGAAACAAATAGATGATTGAAAATGAAGTATTTAAGGTTATTATCTAATCAATTATGTGTTTGCATAATTTTTATCGTATATATATGAATTAATACCCATAGACTGAAAATTCACAAAAACGTGGAAAAACGGCAAAATATTGCCTAATTCGATGATATTTTGTTTAAATCACATAAAGGAAAAGGGGATGATAAACGTCAAAATATTGCTAGATTCGATGATTTTTCGTACGAAACAAAATGCAAGAAAACTTGCTTAAAATGCAATATTATGCGAAATTCTAAGGTTTGAAGGCCAAATCACATATCGTGATACTACATGAAATAGTATCGAAATATTGGTAAAAATGAATATATTTACGTAATATCAAACTACATGAAAAACGTGAAAAAAGTCAATATTTAACCATATTTGAGGATTTTAACTTCAAATCACAGAGCGAGGTTTCGTATTATTTAGATCCAAGAAAAGACATACGACAATGTTGTTTCCAATACAAATGATAAAAATCAATGTGTTTTCATTGGTATTAACTAAAATGTTACTGATTTTCCGTTTATATTACCGATGGCAGATGTACACGAAAATCGCTCTATTCCGGCTGAAACGTCGATATATGCAAAAAAAACAGAACTTCTCCCCTTTTCAATATCTTACTCAGTATTTTAACGAGAAACAAATAGATGATTGAAAATGAAGTATTTAAGGTTATTATCTAATCAATTATGTGTTTGCATCATTTTTATCGTATATATATGAATTAATACCCATAGACTGTAAATTCACAAAAACGTGGAAAACGGCAAAATATTGCCTAATTCGATGATATTTTGTTTAAGTCACATAAAGGAAAAGGGGATGATAAACGTCAAAATATTGCTAAATTCGATGATTTTTCGTACGAAACAAAATGCAAGAAAACTTGCTTAAAATGCAATATTTTGCGAAATTCTGATATATGACGGCCAAATCACATATCGTGATTCTACATGAAATAGAATCGAAATATTGGTTAAAATGAATATATTTACGTAGTATTAAACTACATGAAAAAGGTGAAAAAAGTCACTATTTAACCATATTTGAGGATTTTAACTTCAAATCATAGAGCGAGGTTTCGTATTATTTAGATCCAAGAAACGACATATGACAATGTTGTTTCCAATACAAATGATAAAAATCAATGTGTTTTCATTAGAAGTAACTAAAATGTTCCTGATTTTCCGTTTATATTACCGAGGGATGATGTACACGTAAAACTGCTCTAATCCGGCTGAAACGTCGATATATGCAATAAAAACAGAACTTCTCCCCTTTTCAATATCTTACTCAGTATTTTAACGAGAAACAAATAGATGATTGAAAATGAAGTATTTAAGGTTATGTCTAATCAATTATGTGTTTGCATAATTTTTATCGTATATATATGAATTAATACCCATAGCCTGTAAATTCACAAAAACGTGGAAAACGGCAAAATATTGCCTAATTCGATGATATTTTGTACAAGTCACATAAAGGAAAAGAGGATGATAAACGTCAAAATATTGCTAAATTCGATGATTTTTCGTACGAAACAAAATGCAAGAAAACTTGCTTAAAATGCAATATTTTGCGAAATTCTGATATTTGACAACCAAATCACATATCGTGATACTACATGAAATAGTATCGAAATATTGGTAAAATGAAAATATTTACGAAATATCAAACTACATGAAAAACGTGAAAAATTCAATATTTAACCATATTTGAGGATTTTAACTTCAAATCACAGAGCGAGGTTTCGTATTATTTAGATCCAAGAAAAGACATATGACAATGTTGTTTCCAATACAAATGATAAAAATCAATGTGTTTTCATTAGAATTAACTAAAATGTTCCTGATTTTCCGTTTATATTACCGAGGGAAGATGTACACGTAAAACCGCTCTAATCCGGCTGAAACGTCGATATATGCAATAAAAACCGAACTTCTCCCCTTTTCAATATCTTACTCAGTATTTTAACGAGAAACAAATAGATGATTGAAAATGAAGTATTTAAGGTTATTATCTAATCAATTATGTGTTTGCATAATTTTTATCGTATATATATGAATTAATACCCATAGACTGAAAATTCACAAAAACGTGGAAAAACGGCAAAATATTGCCTAATTCGATGATATTTTGTTTAAATCACATAAAGGAAAAGGGGATGATAAACGTCAAAATATTGCTAGATTCGATGATTTTTCGTACGAAACAAAATGCAAGAAAACTTGCTTAAAATGCAATATTATGCGAAATTCTAAGGTTTGAAGGCCAAATCACATATCGTGATACTACATGAAATAGTATCGAAATATTGGTAAAAATGAATATATTTACGTAATATCAAACTACATGAAAAACGTGAAAAAAGTCAATATTTAACCATATTTGAGGATTTTACCTTCAAATCACAGAGCGAGGTTTCGTATTATTTAGATCCAAGAAAAGACATACGACAATGTTGTTTCCAATACAAATGATAAAAATCAATGTGTTTTCATTAGTATTAACTAAAATGTTACTGATTTTCCGTTTATATTACCGATGGCAGATGTACACGAAAATCGCTCTATTCCGGCTGAAACGTCGATATATGCAAAAAAAACAGAACTTCTCCCCTTTTCAATATCTTACTCAGTATTTTAACGAGAAACAAATAGATGATTGAAAATGAAGTATTTAAGGTTATTATCTAATCAATTATGTGTTTGCATCATTTTTATCGTATATATATGAATTAATACCCATAGACTGTAAATTCACAAAAACGTGGAAAACGGCAAAATATTGCTTAATTCGATGATATTTTGTTTAAGTCACATAAAGGAAAAGGGGATGATAAACGTCAAAATATTGCTAAATTCGATGATTTTTCGTACGAAACAAAATGCAAGAAAACTTGCTTAAAATGCAATATTTTGCGAAATTCTGATATATGACGGCCAAATCACATATCGTGATTCTACATGAAATAGAATCGAAATATTGGTTAAAATGAATATATTTACGTAGTATTAAACTACATGAAAAAGGTGAAAAAAGTCACTATTTAACCATATTTGAGGATTTTAACTTCAAATCATAGAGCGAGGTTTCGTATTATTTAGATCCAAGAAACGACATATGACAATGTTGTTTCCAATACAAATGATAAAAATCAATGTGTTTTCATTAGAATTAACTAAAATGTTCCTGATTTTCCGTTTATATTACCGAGGGATGATGTACACGTAAAACTGCTCTAATCCGGCTGAAACGTCGATATATGCAATAAAAACAGAACTTCTCCCCTTTTCAATATCTTACTCAGTATTTTAACGAGAAACAAATAGATGATTGAAAATGAAGTATTTAAGGTTATGTCTAATCAATTATGTGTTTGCATAATTTTTATCGTATATATATGAATTAATACCCATAGCCTGTAAATTCTCAAAAACGTGGAAAACGGCAAAATATTGCCTAATTCGATGATATTTTGTTCAAGTCACATAAAGGAAAAGGGGATGATAAACGTCAAAATATTGCTAAATTCGATTATTTTTCGTACGAAACAAAATGCAAGAAAACTTGCTTAAAATGCAATATTTTGCGAAATTCTGATATTTGACAACCAAATCACATATCGTGATACTACATGAAATAGTATCGAAATATTGGTAAAATGAAAATATTTACGAAATATCAAACTACATGAAAAACGTGAAAAATTCAATATTTAACCATATTTGAGGATTTTAACTTCAAATCACAGAGCGAGGTTTCGTATTATTTAGATCCAAGAAAAGACATATGACAATGTTGTTTCCAATACAAATGATAAAAATCAATGTGTTTTCATTAGAATTAACTAAAATGTTCCTGATTTTCCGTTTATATTACCGAGGGAAGATGTACACGTAAAACCGCTCTAATCCGGCTGAAACGTCGATATATGCAATAAAAACCGAACTTCTCCCCTTTTCAATATCTTACTCAGCATTTTAACGAGAAACAAATAGATGATTGAAAATGAAGTATTTAAGGTTATTATCTAATCAATTATGTGTTTGCATAATTTTTATCGTATATATATGAATTAATACCCATAGACTGAAAATTCACAAAAACGTGGAAAAACGGCAAAATATTGCCTAATTCGATGATATTTTGTTTAAATCACATAAATGAAAAGGGGATGATAAACGTCAAAATATTGCTAAATTCGATGATTTTTCGTACGAAACAAAATGCAAGAAAACTTGCTTAAAATGCAATATTATGCGAAATTCTGAGATTTGAATGCCAAATCACATATCGTGATACTACATGAAATAGTATCGAAATATTGGTAAAAATGAATATATTTACGTAATATCAAACTACATGAAAAACGTGAAAAAAGTCAATATATAACCATATTTGAGGATTTTAACTTCAAATCACAGAGCGAGGTTTCGTATTATTTAGATCCAAGATAAGACATATGACAATGTTGTTTCCAATACAAATGATAAAAATCAATGTGTTTTCATTAGTATTAACTAAAATGTTACTGATTTTCCGTTTATATTACCGATGGAAGATGTACACGAAAATCGCTCTATTCCGACTGAAACGTCGATATATGCAAAAAAACAGAACTTCTCCCCTTTTCAATATCTTACTCAGTATTTTAACGAGAAACAAATAGATGATTGAAAATGAAGTATTTAAGGTTATTATCTAATCAATTATGTATTTGCATCATTTTTATCGTATATATATGAATTAATACCCATAGACTGTAAATTCACAAAAACGTGGAAAACGGCAAAATATTGCCTAATTCGATGATATTTTGTTTAAGTCACATAAAGGAAAAAGGATGATAAACGTCGAAATATTGCTAAATTCGATGATTTTTCGTACGAAACAAAATGCAAGAAAACTTGCTTAAAATGCAATATTTTGCGAAATTCTGATATTTGACGGCCAAATCACATATCGTGATTCTACATGAAATAGAATCGAAATATTGGTTAAAATGAATATATTTACGTAGTATCAAACTACATGAAAAACGTGAAAAAGTCACTATTTAACCATATTTGAGGATTTTAACTTCAAATCATAGAGCGAGGTTTCGTATTATTTAGATCCAAGAAAAGACATATGACAATGTTGTTTCCAATACAAATGATAAAAATCAATGTGTTTTCATTAGAATTAACTAAAATGTTCCTGATTTTCCGTTTATATTACCGAGGGATGATGTACACGTAAAACCGCTCTAATCCGGCTGAAACGTCGATATATGCAATAAAAACAGAACTTCTCCCCTTTTCAATATCTTACTCAGTATTTTAACGAGAAACAAATAGATGATTGAAAATGAAGTATTTAAGGTTATTATCTAATCAATTATGTGTTTGCATCATTTTTATCGTATATATATGAATTAATACCCAAAGACTGTAAATTCACAAAAACGTGGAAAACGGCAAAATATTGCCTAATTCGATGATATTTTGTTTAAGTCACATAAAGGAAAAGGGGATGATAAACGTCAAAATATTGCTAAATTCGATGATTTTTCGTACGAAACAAAATGCAAGAAAACTTGCTTAAAATGCAATATTTTGCGAAATTCTGATATTTGACGGCCAAATCACATATCGTGATTCTACATGAAATAGAATCGAAATATTGGTTAAAATGAATATATTTACGTAGTATTAAACTACATGAAAAAGGTGAAAAAAGTCACTATTTAACCATATTTGAGGATTTTAACTTCAAATCATAGAGCGAGGTTTCGTATTATTTAGATCCAAGAAAAGACATATGACAATGTTGTTTCCAATACAAATGATAAAAATCAATGTGTTTTCATTAGAATTAACTAAAATGTTCCTGATTTTCCGTTTATATTACCGAGGGATGATGTACACGTAAAACTGCTCTAATCCGGCTGAAACGTCGATATATGCAATAAAAACAGAACTTCTCCCCTTTTCAATATCTTACTCAGTATTTTAACGAGAAACAAATAGATGATTGAAAATGAAGTATTTAAGGTTATGTCTAATCAATTATGTGTTTGCATAATTTTTATCGTATATATATGAATTAATACCCATAGCCTGTAAATTCACAAAAACGTGGAAAACGGCAAAATATTGCCTAATTCGATGATATTTTGTTTAAGTCCCATAAAGGAAAAGGGGATGATAAACGTCAAAATATTGCTAAATTCGATGATTTTTCGTACGAAACAAAATGCAAGAAAACTTGCTTAAAATGCAATATTTTGCGAAATTCTGATATTTGACGGCCAAATCACATATCGTGATACTACATGAAATAGTATCGAAATATTGGTAAAAATGAATATATTTACGTAATATCAAACTACATGAAAAACGTGAAAAAAGTCAATATATAACCATATTTGAGGATTTTAACTTCAAATCACAGAGCGAGGTTTCGTATTATTTAGATCCAAGAAAAGACATATGACAATGTTGTTTCCAATACAAATGATAAAAATCAATGTGTTTTCATTAGTATTAACTAAAATGTTACTGATTTTCCGTTTATATTACCGATGGAAGATGTACACGAAAATCGCTCTATTCCGACTGAAACGTCGATATATGCAATAAAAACAGAACTTCTCCCCTTTTCAATATCTTACTCAGTATTTTAACGAGAAACAAATAGATGATTGAAAATGAAGTATTTAAGGTTATTATCTAATCAATTATGTATTTGCATCATTTTTATCGTATATATATGAATTAATACCCATAGACTGTAAATTCACAAAAACGTGGAAAACGGCAAAATATTGCCTAATTCGATGATATTTTGTTTAAGTCACATAAAGGAAAAGGGGATGATAAACGTCAAAATATTGCTAAATTCGATGATTTTTCGTACGAAACAAAATGCAAGAAAACTTGCTTAAAATGCAATATTTTGCGAAATTCTGATATTTGACGGCCAAATCACATATCGTGATTCTACATGAAATAGAATCGAAATATTGGTTAAAATGAATATATTTACGTAGTATCAAACTACATGAAAAACGTGAAAAAGTCACTATTTAACCATATTTGAGGATTTTAACTTCAAATCATAGAGCGAGGTTTCGTATTATTTAGATCCAAGAAAAGACATATGACAATGTTGTTTCCAATACAAATGATAAAAATCAATGTGTTTTCATTAGAATTAACTAAAATGTTCCTGATTTTCCGTTTATATTACCGAGGGATGATGTACACGTAAAACCGCTCTAATCCGGCTGAAACGTCGATATATGCAATAAAAACAGAACTTCTCCCCTTTTCAATATCTTACTCAGTATTTTAACGAGAAACAAATAGATGATTGAAAATGAAGTATTTAAGGTTATTATCTAATCAATTATGTGTTTGCATCATTTTTATCGTATATATATGAATTAATACCCAAAGACTGTAAATTCACAAAAACGTGGAAAACGGCAAAATATTGCCTAATTCGATGATATTTTGTTTAAGTCACATAAAGGAAAAGGGGATGATAAACGTCAAAATATTGCTAAATTCGATGATTTTTCGTACGAAACAAAATGCAAGAAAACTTGCTTAAAATGCAATATTTTGCGAAATTCTGATATTTGACGGCCAAATCACATATCGTGATTCTACATGAAATAGAATCGAAATATTGGTTAAAATGAATATATTTACGTAGTATCAAACTACATGAAAAACGTGAAAAAGTCACTATTTAACCATATTTGAGGATTTTAACTTCAAATCATAGAGCGAGGTTTCGTATTATTTAGATCCAAGAAAAGACATATGACAATGTTGTTTCCAATACAAATGATAAAAATCAATGTGTTTTCATTAGAATTAACTAAAATGTTCCTGATTTTCCGTTTATATTACCGAGGGATGATGTACACGTAAAACCGCTCTAATCCGGCTGAAACGTCGATATATGCAATAAAAACAGAACTTCTCCCCTTTTCAATATCTTACTCAGTATTTTAACGAGAAACAAATAGATGATTGAAAATGAAGTATTTAAGGTTATTATCTAATCAATTATGTGTTTGCATAATTTTTATCGTATATATATGAATTAATACCCATAGACTGAAAATTCACAAAAACGTGGAAAAACGGCAAAATATTGCCTAATTCGATGATATTTTGTTTAAATCACATAAAGGAAAAGGGGATGATAAACGTCAAAATATTGCTAGATTCGATGATTTTTCGTACGAAACAAAATGCAAGAAAACTTGCTTAAAATGCAATATTATGCGAAATTCTGAGATTTGAAGGCCAAATCACATATCGTGATACTACATGAAATAGTATCGAAATATTGGTAAAAATGAATATATTTACGTAATATCAAACTACATGAAAAACGTGAAAAAAGTCAATATATAACCATATTTGAGGATTTTAACTTCAAATCACAGAGCGAGGTTTCGTATTATTTAGATCCAAGAAAAGACATATGACAATGTTGTTTCCAATACAAATGATAAAAATCAATGCGTTTTCATTAGTATTAACTAAAATGTTACTGATTTTCCGTTTATATTACCGATGGAAGATGTACACGAAAATCGCTCTATTCCGGCTGAAACGTCGATATATGCAATAAAAACAGAACTTCTCCCCTTTTCAATATCTTACTCAGTATTTTAACGAGAAACAAATACATGATTGAAAATGAAGTATTTAAGGTTATTATCTAATCAATTATGCTTTTGCATCATTTTTATCGTATATATATGAATTAATACCCATAGACTGTAAATTCACAAAAACGTGGAAAACGGCAAAATATTGCCTAATTCGATGATATTTTGTTTAAGTCACATAAAATAAAAGGGGATGATAAACGTCAAAATATTGCTAAATTCGATGATTTTTCGTACGAAACAAAATGCAAGAAAACTTGCTTAAAATGCAATATTTTGCGAAATTCTGATATTTGACGGCCAAATCACATATCGTGATTCTACATGAAATAGAATCGAAATATTTGTTAAAATGAATATATTTACGTAGTATCAAACTACATGAAAAACGTGAAAGTCACTATTTAACCATATTTGAGGATTTTAACTTCAAATCATAGAGCGAGGTTTCGTATTATTTAGATCCAAGAAAAGACATATGACAATGTTGTTTCCAATACAAATGATAAAAATCAATGTGTTTTCATTAGAATTAACAAAAATGTTCCTGATTTTCCGTTTATATTACCGAGGGAAGATGTACACGTAAAACCGCTCTAATCCGGCTGAAACGTCGATATATGCAATAAAAACCGAACTTCTCCCCTTTTCAATATTTTACTCAGTATTTTAACGAGAAACAAATAGATGATTGAAAATGAAGTATTTAAGGTTATTATCTAATCAATTATGTGTTTGCATAATTTTTATCGTATATATATGAATTAATACCCAAAGACTGAAAATTCACAAAAACGTGGAAAAACGGCAAAATATTGCCTAATTCGATGATATTTTGTTTAAATCACATAAAGGAAAAGGGGATGATAAACGTCAAAATATTGCTAAATTCGATGATTTTTCGTACGAAACAAAATGCAAGAAAACTTGCTTAAAATGCAATATTATGCGAAATTCTGAGATTTGAAGGCCAAATCACATATCGTGATACTACATGAAATAGTATCGAAATATTGGTAAAAATTAATATATTTACGTAATATCAAACTACATGAAAAACGTGAAAAAAGTCAATATATAACCATATTTGAGGATTTTAACTTCAAATCACAGAGCGAGGTTTCGTATTATTTAGATCCAAGAAAAGACATATGACAATGTTGTTTCCAATACAAATGATAAAAATCAATGTGTTTTCATTAGTATTAACTAAAATGTTACTGATTTTCCGTTTATATTACCGTTGGAAGATGTACACGAAAATCGCTCTATTCCGGCTGAAACGTCGATATATGCAATAAAAACAGAACTTCTCCCCTTTTCAATATCTTACTCAGTATTTTAACGAGAAACAAATAGATGATTGAAAATGAAGTATTTAAGGTTATTATCTAATCAATTATGTGTTTGCATAATTTTTATCGTATATATATGAATTAATACCCATAGACTGAAAATTCACAAAAACGTGGAAAAACGGCAAAATATTGCCTAATTCGATGATATTTTGTTCAAGTCACATAAAGGAAAAGGGGATGATAAACGTCAAAATATTGCTAAATTCGATGATTTTTCGTACGAAACAAAATGCAAGAAAACTTGCTTAAAATGCAATATTATGCGAAATTCTAAGATTTGAAGGCCAAATCACATATCGTGATACTACATGAAATAGTATCGAAATATTGGTAAAAATGAATATATTTACGTAATATCAAACTACATGAAAAACGTGAAAAAAGTCAATATTTAACCATATTTGAGGATTTTAACTTCAAATCACAGAGCGAGGTTTCGTATTGTTTAGATCCAAGAAAAGACATATGACAATGTTGTTTCCAATACAAATGATAAAAATCAATGTGTTTTCATTAGTATTAACTAAAATGTTACTGATTTTCCGTTTATATTACCGATGGCAGATATACACGAAAATCGCTCTATTCCGGCTGAAACGTCGATATATGCAAAAAAACAGAACTTCTCCCCTTTTCAATATCTTACTCAGTATTTTAACGAGAAACAAATAGATGATTGAAAATGAAGTATTTAAGGTTATTATCTAATCAATTATGTGCTTGCATCATTTTTATCGTATATATATGAATTAATACCCATAGACTGTAAATTCACAAAAACGTGGAAAACGGCAAAATATTGCCTAATTCGATGATATTTTGTTTAAGTCACATAAAGGAAAAGGGGATGATAAACGTCAAAATATTGCTAAATTCGATGATTTTTCGTACGAAACAAAATGCAAGAAAACTTGCTTAAAATGCAATATTTGCGAAATTCTGATATATGACGGCCAAATCACATATCGTGATTCTACATGAAATAGAATCGAAATATTGGATAAAATGAATATATTTACGTAGTATTAAACTACATGAAAAAGGTGAAAAAAGTCACTATTTAACCATATTTGAGGATTTTAACTTCAAATCATAGAGCGAGGTTTCGTATTATTTAGATCCAAGAAAAGACATATGACAATGTTGTTTCCAATACAAATGATAAAAATCAATGTGTTTTCATTAGAATTAACAAAAATGTTCCTGATTTTCCGTTTATATTACCGAGGGAAGATGTACACGTAAAACCGCTCTAATCCGGCTGAAACGTCGATATATGCAATAAAAACCGAACTTCTCCCCTTTTCAATATTTTACTCAGTATTTTAACGAGAAACAAATAGATGATTGAAAATGAAGTATTTAAGGTTATTATCTAATCAATTATGTGTTTGCATGATTTTTATCGTACATATATGAATTAATACCCATAGACTGAAAATTCACAAAAACGTGGAAAACGGCAAAATATTGCTTAATTCGATGATATTTTGTTTAAGTCACATAAAGGAAAAGGGGATGATAAACGTCAAAATATTGCTAAATTCGATGATTTTTCGTACGAAACAAAATGCAAGAAAACTTGCTTAAAATGCAATATTTTGCGAAATTCTGATATTTGACGGCCAAATCACATATCGTGATTCTACATGAAATAGAATCGAAATATTGGTTAAAATGAATATATTTACGTAGTATCAAACTACATGAAAAACGTGAAAAAGTCACTATTTAACCATATTTGAGGATTTTAACTTCAAATCATAGAGCGAGGTTTCGTATTATTTAGATCCAAGAAAAGACATATGACAATGTTGTTTCCAATACAAATGATAAAAATCAATGTGTTATCATTAGAATTAACTAAAATGTTCCTGATTTTCCGGTTATATTACCGAGGGAAGATGTACACGTAAAACCGCTCTAATCTGGCTGAAAAGTCGATATATGCAATAAAAACCGAACCTTTCCCCTTTTCAATATCTTACTCAGTATTTTAACGAGAAACAAATAGATGATTGAAAATGAAGTATTTAAGGTTATTATCTAATCAATTATGTGTTTGCATAATTTTTATCGTATATATATAAATTAATACCCAAAGACTGTAAATTCACAAAAACGTGGAAAACGGCAAAATATTGCCTAATTCGATGATATTATGTTCAAGTCACATAAAGGAAAAGGGGATGATAAACGTCAAAATATTGCTAAATTCGATGATTTTTCGTACGAAACAAAATGCAAGAAAACTTGCTTAAAATGCAATATTTTGCGAAATTCTGATATATGACGGCCAAATCACATATCGTGATTCTACATGAAATAGAATCGAAATATTGGTTAAAATGAATATATTTACGTAGTATTAAACTACATGAAAAAGGTGAAAAAAGTCACTATTTAACCATATTTGAGGATTTTAACTTCAAATCATAGAGCGAGGTTTCGTATTATTTAGATCCAAGAAAAGACATATGACAATGTTGTTTCCAATACAAATGATAAAAATCAATGTGTTTTCATTAGAATTAACTAAAATGTTACTGATTTTCCGTTTATATTACCGATGGAAGATGTACACGAAAATCGCTCTATTCCGGCTGAAACGTCGATATATGCAATAAAAACAGAACTTCTCCCCTTTTCAATATCTTACTCAGTATTTTAACGAGAAACAAATAGATGATTGAAAATGAAGTATTTAAGGTTATTATCTAATCAATTATGTGTTTGCATCATTTTTATCGTATATATATGAATTAATACCCATAGACTGTAAATTCACAAAAACGTGGAAAACGGCAAAATATTGCTTAATTCGATGATATTTTGTTTAAGTCACATAAAGGAAAAGGGGATAATAAACGTCAAAATATTGCTAAATTCGATGATTTTTCGTACGAAACAAAATGCAAGAAAACTTGCTTAAAATGCAATATTTTGCGAAATTCTGATATTTGACGGCCAAATCACATATCGTTATTCTACATGAAATAGAATCGAAATATTGGTTAAAATGAATATATTTACGTAGTATCAAACTACATGAAAAACGTGAAAAAGTCACTATTTAACCATATTTGAGGATTTTAACTTCAAATCATAGAGCGAGGTTTCGTATTATTTAGATCCAAGAAAAGACATATGACAATGTTGTTTCCAATACAAATGATAAAAATCAATGTGTTATCATTAGAATTAACTAAAATGTTCCTGATTTTCCGTTTATATTACCGAGGGAAGATGTACACGTAAAACCGCTCTAATCCGGCTGAAAAGTCGATATATGCAATAAAAACCGAACCTTTCCCCTTTTCAATATCTTACTCAGTATTTTAACGAGAAACAAATAGATGATTGAAAATGTAGTATTTAAGGTTATTATCTAATCAATTATGTGTTTGCATAATTTTTATCGTATATATATGAATTAATACCCATAGACTGTAAATTCACAAAAACGTGGAAAACGGCAAAATATTGCCTAATTCGATGATATTTTGTTCAAGTCACATAAAGGAAAAGGGGATGATAAACGTCAAAATATTGCTAAATTCGATGATTTTTCGTACGAAACAAAATGCAAGAAAACTTGCTTAAAATGCAATATTATGCGAAATTCTAAGATTTGAAGGCCAAATCACATATCGTGATACTACATGAAATAGTATCGAAATATTGGTAAAAATGAATATATTTACGTAATATCAAACTACATGAAAAACGTGAAAAAAGTCAATATTTAACCATATTTGAGGATTTTAACTTCAAATCACAGAGCGAGGTTTCGTATTATTTAGATCCAAGAAAAGACATATGACAATGTTGTTTCCAATACAAATGATAAAAATCAATGTGTTTTCATTAGTATTAACTAAAATGTTACTGATTTTCCGTTTATATTACCGATGGAAGATGTACACGAAAATCGCTCTATTCCGGCTGAAACGTCGATATATGCAATAAAAACAGAACTTCTCCCCTTTTCAATATCTTACTCAGTATTTTAACGAGAAACAAATAGATGATTGAAAATGAAGTATTTAAGGTTATTATCTAATCAATTATGTGTTTGCATAATTTTTATCGTATATATATGAATTAATACCCATAGACTGAAAATTCACAAAAACGTGGAAAAACGGCAAAATATTGCCTAATTCGATGATATTTTGTTCAAGTCACATAAAGGAAAAGGGGATGATAAACGTCAAAATATTGCTAAATTCGATGATTTTTCGTACGAAACAAAATGCAAGAAAACTTGCTTAAAATGCAATATTATGCGAAATTCTAAGATTTGAAGGCCAAATCACATATCGTGATACTACATGAAATAGTATCGAAATATTGGTAAAAATGAATATATTTACGTAATATCAAACTACATGAAAAACGTGAAAAAAGTCAATATTTAACCATATTTGAGGATTTTAACTTCAAATCACAGAGCGAGGTTTCGTATTGTTTAGATCCAAGAAAAGACATATGACAATGTTGTTTCCAATACAAATGATAAAAATCAATGTGTTTTCATTAGTATTAACTAAAATGTTACTGATTTTCCGTTTATATTACCGATGGCAGATATACACGAAAATCGCTCTATTCCGGCTGAAACGTCGATATATGCAAAAAAACAGAACTTCTCCCCTTTTCAATATCTTACTCAGTATTTTAACGAGAAACAAATAGATGATTGAAAATGAAGTATTTAAGGTTATTATCTAATCAATTATGTGCTTGCATCATTTTTATCGTATATATATGAATTAATACCCATAGACTGTAAATTCACAAAAACGTGGAAAACGGCAAAATATTGCCTAATTCGATGATATTTTGTTTAAGTCACATAAAGGAAAAGGGGATGATAAACGTCAAAATATTGCTAAATTCGATGATTTTTCGTACGAAACAAAATGCAAGAAAACTTGCTTAAAATGCAATATTTGCGAAATTCTGATATATGACGGCCAAATCACATATCGTGATTCTACATGAAATAGAATCGAAATATTGGATAAAATGAATATATTTACGTAGTATTAAACTACATGAAAAAGGTGAAAAAAGTCACTATTTAACCATATTTGAGGATTTTAACTTCAAATCATAGAGCGAGGTTTCGTATTATTTAGATCCAAGAAAAGACATATGACAATGTTGTTTCCAATACAAATGATAAAAATCAATGTGTTTTCATTAGAATTAACAAAAATGTTCCTGATTTTCCGTTTATATTACCGAGGGAAGATGTACACGTAAAACCGCTCTAATCCGGCTGAAACGTCGATATATGCAATAAAAACCGAACTTCTCCCCTTTTCAATATTTTACTCAGTATTTTAACGAGAAACAAATAGATGATTGAAAATGAAGTATTTAAGGTTATTATCTAATCAATTATGTGTTTGCATGATTTTTATCGTACATATATGAATTAATACCCATAGACTGAAAATTCACAAAAACGTGGAAAACGGCAAAATATTGCTTAATTCGATGATATTTTGTTTAAGTCACATAAAGGAAAAGGGGATGATAAACGTCAAAATATTGCTAAATTCGATGATTTTTCGTACGAAACAAAATGCAAGAAAACTTGCTTAAAATGCAATATTTTGCGAAATTCTGATATTTGACGGCCAAATCACATATCGTGATTCTACATGAAATAGAATCGAAATATTGGTTAAAATGAATATATTTACGTAGTATCAAACTACATGAAAAACGTGAAAAAGTCACTATTTAACCATATTTGAGGATTTTAACTTCAAATCATAGAGCGAGGTTTCGTATTATTTAGATCCAAGAAAAGACATATGACAATGTTGTTTCCAATACAAATGATAAAAATCAATGTGTTATCATTAGAATTAACTAAAATGTTCCTGATTTTCCGGTTATATTACCGAGGGAAGATGTACACGTAAAACCGCTCTAATCTGGCTGAAAAGTCGATATATGCAATAAAAACCGAACCTTTCCCCTTTTCAATATCTTACTCAGTATTTTAACGAGAAACAAATAGATGATTGAAAATGAAGTATTTAAGGTTATTATCTAATCAATTATGTGTTTGCATAATTTTTATCGTATATATATAAATTAATACCCAAAGACTGTAAATTCACAAAAACGTGGAAAACGGCAAAATATTGCCTAATTCGATGATATTATGTTCAAGTCACATAAAGGAAAAGGGGATGATAAACGTCAAAATATTGCTAAATTCGATGATTTTTCGTACGAAACAAAATGCAAGAAAACTTGCTTAAAATGCAATATTTTGCGAAATTCTGATATATGACGGCCAAATCACATATCGTGATTCTACATGAAATAGAATCGAAATATTGGTTAAAATGAATATATTTACGTAGTATTAAACTACATGAAAAAGGTGAAAAAAGTCACTATTTAACCATATTTGAGGATTTTAACTTCAAATCATAGAGCGAGGTTTCGTATTATTTAGATCCAAGAAAAGACATATGACAATGTTGTTTCCAATACAAATGATAAAAATCAATGTGTTTTCATTAGAATTAACTAAAATGTTACTGATTTTCCGTTTATATTACCGATGGAAGATGTACACGAAAATCGCTCTATTCCGGCTGAAACGTCGATATATGCAATAAAAACAGAACTTCTCCCCTTTTCAATATCTTACTCAGTATTTTAACGAGAAACAAATAGATGATTGAAAATGAAGTATTTAAGGTTATTATCTAATCAATTATGTGTTTGCATCATTTTTATCGTATATATATGAATTAATACCCATAGACTGTAAATTCACAAAAACGTGGAAAACGGCAAAATATTGCTTAATTCGATGATATTTTGTTTAAGTCACATAAAGGAAAAGGGGATAATAAACGTCAAAATATTGCTAAATTCGATGATTTTTCGTACGAAACAAAATGCAAGAAAACTTGCTTAAAATGCAATATTTTGCGAAATTCTGATATTTGACGGCCAAATCACATATCGTTATTCTACATGAAATAGAATCGAAATATTGGTTAAAATGAATATATTTACGTAGTATCAAACTACATGAAAAACGTGAAAAAGTCACTATTTAACCATATTTGAGGATTTTAACTTCAAATCATAGAGCGAGGTTTCGTATTATTTAGATCCAAGAAAAGACATATGACAATGTTGTTTCCAATACAAATGATAAAAATCAATGTGTTATCATTAGAATTAACTAAAATGTTCCTGATTTTCCGTTTATATTACCGAGGGAAGATGTACACGTAAAACCGCTCTAATCCGGCTGAAAAGTCGATATATGCAATAAAAACCGAACCTTTCCCCTTTTCAATATCTTACTCAGTATTTTAACGAGAAACAAATAGATGATTGAAAATGTAGTATTTAAGGTTATTATCTAATCAATTATGTGTTTGCATAATTTTTATCGTATATATATGAATTAATACCCATAGACTGTAAATTCACAAAAACGTGGAAAACGGCAAAATATTGCCTAATTCGATGATATTTTGTTCAAGTCACATAAAGGAAAAGGGGATGATAAACGTCAAAATATTGCTAAATTCGATGATTTTTCGTACGAAACAAAATGCAAGAAAACTTGCTTAAAATGCAATATTATGAGAAATTCTAAGATTTGAAGGCCAAATCACATATCGTGATACTACATGAAATAGTATCGAAATATTGGTAAAAATGAATATATTTACGTAATATCAAACTACATGAAAAACGTGAAAAAAGTCAATATTTAACCATATTTGAGGATTTTAACTTCAAATCACAGAGCGAGGTTTCGTATTATTTAGATCCAAGAAAAGACATATGACAATGTTGTTTCCAATACAAATGATAAAAATCAATGTGTTTTCATTAGTATTAACTAAAATGTTACTGATTTTCCGTTTATATTACCGATGGAAGATGTACACGAAAATCGCTCTATTCCGGCTGAAACGTCGATATATGCAATAAAAACAGAACTTCTCCCCTTTTCAATATCTTACTCAATATTTTAACGAGAAACAAATAGATGAGTGAAAATGAAGTATTTAAGGTTATTATCTAATCAATTATGTGTTTGCATAATTTTTATCGTATATATATGAATTAATACCCATAGACTGTAAATTCACAAAAACGTGGAAAACGGCAAAATATTGCCTAATTCGATGATATTTTGTTTAAGTCACATAAAGGAAAAGGGGATGATAAACGTCAAAATATTGCTAAATTCGATGATTTTTCGTACGAAACAAAATGCAAGAAAACTTGCTTAAAATGCAATATTATGCGAAATTCTGAGATTTGAAGGCCAAATCACATATCGTGATGCTACATGAAATAGTATCGAAATATTGGTAAAAATGAATATATTTACGTAATCTCAAACTACATGAAAAACGTGAAAAAAGTCAATATATAACCATATTTGAGGATTTTAACTTCAAATCACAGAGCGAGGTTTCGTATTATTTAGATCCAAGAAAAGACATATGACAATGTTGTTTCCAATACAAATGATAAAAATCAATGTGTTTTCATTAGTATTAACTAAAATGTTACTGATTTTCCGTTTATATTACCGATGGAAGATGTACACGAAAATCGCTCTATTCCGGCTGAAACGTCGATATATGCAATAAAAACAGAACTTCTCCCCTTTTCAATATCTTACTCAGTATTTTAACGAGAAACAAATAGATGATTGAAAAAGAAGTATTTAAGGTTATTATCTAATCAATTATGTGTTTGCATCATTTTTATCGTATATATATGAATTAATACCCATAGACTGTAAATTCACAAAAACGTGGAAAACGGCAAAATATTGCCTAATTCGATATTTTGTTTAAGTCACATAAAGGAAAAGGGGATGATAAACGTCAAAATATTGCTAAATTCGATGATTTTTCGTACGAAACAAAATGCAAGAAAACTTGCTTAAAATGCAATATTTTGCGAAATTCTGATATTTGACGGCCAAATCACATATCGTGATTCTACATGAAATAGAATCGAAATATTGGTTAAAATGAATATATTTACGTAGTATCAAACTACATGAAAAACGTGAAAAAGTCACTATTTAACCATATTTGAGGATTTTAACTTCAAATCATAGAGCGCGGTTTCGTATTATTTAGATCCAAGAAAAGACATATGACAATGTTGTTTCCAATACAAATGATAAAAATCAATGTGTTTTCATTAGTATTAACTAAAATGTTACTGATTTTCCGTTTATATTACCGATGGCAGATGTACACGAAAATCGCTCTATTCCGGCTGAAACGTCGATATATGCAATAAAAACAGAACGTCTCCCCTTTTCAATATCTTACTCAGTATTTTAACGAGAAACAAATAGATGATTGAAAATGAAGTATTTAAGGTTATTATCTAATCAATTATGTGTTTGCATCATTTTTATCGTATATATATGAATTAATACCCATAGACTGTAAATTCACAAAAACGTGGAAAACGGCAAAATATTGCCTAATTCGATGATATTTTGTTTAAGTCACATAAAGGAAAAGGGGATGATAAACGTCAAAATATTGCTAAATTCGATGATTTTTCGTACGAAACAAAATGCAAGAAAACTTGCTTAAAATGCAATATTTTGCGAAATTCTGATATTTGACGGCCAAATCACATATCGTGATTCTACATGAAATAGAATCGAAATATTGGTTAAAATGAATATATTTACGTAGTATCAAACTACATGAAAAACGTGAAAAAGTCACTATTTACCCATATTTGAGGATTTTAACTTCAAATCATAGAGCGAGGTTTCGTATTATTTAGATCCAAGAAAAGACATATGACAATGTTGTTTCCAATACAAATGATAAAAATCAATGTGTTTTCATTAGAATTAACAAAAATGTTCCTGATTTTCCGTTTATATTACCGAGGGAAGATGTACACGTAAAACCGCTCTAATCCGGCTGAAACGTCGATATATGCAATAAAAACCGAACTTCTCCCCTTTTCAATATTTTACTCAGTATTTTAACGAGAAACAAATAGATGATTGAAAATGAAGTATTTAAGGTTATTATCTAATCAATTATGTGTTTGCATAATTTTAATCGTATATATATGAATTAATACCCAAAGACTGAAAATTCACAAAAACGTGGAAAAACGGCAAAATATTGCCTAATTCGATGATATTTTGTTTAAATCACATAAAGGAAAAGGGGATGATAAACGTCAAAATATTGCTAAATTCGATGATTTTTCGTACGAAACAAAATGCAAGAAAACTTGCTTAAAATGCAATATTATGCGAAATTCTGAGATTTGAAGGCCAAATCACATATCGTGATACTACATGAAATAGTATCGAAATATTGGTAAAAATTAATATATTTACGTAATATCAAACTACATGAAAAACGTGAAAAAAGTCAATATATAACCATATTTGAGGATTTTAACTACAAATCACAGAGCGAGGTTTCGTATTATTTAGATCCAAGAAAAGACATATGA
The DNA here is from genome assembly GCF_040958095.1 of Procambarus clarkii. Taxonomy (NCBI): domain Eukaryota; kingdom Metazoa; phylum Arthropoda; class Malacostraca; order Decapoda; family Cambaridae; genus Procambarus; species Procambarus clarkii. Next base: position 306,604 of record NW_027189146.1, on the reverse strand, counting down.
CAATGTTGTTTCCAATACAAATGATAAAAATCAATGTGTTTTCATTAGTATTAACTAAAATGTTACTGATTTTCCGTTTATATTACCGTTGGAAGATGTACACGAAAATCGCTCTATTCCGGCTGAAACGTCGATATATGCAATAAAAACAGAACTTCTCCCCTTTTCAATATCTTACTCAGTATTTTAACGAGAAACAAATAGATGATTGAAAATGAAGTATTTAAGGTTATTATCTAATCAATTATGTGTTTGCATAATTTTTATCGTATATATATGAATTAATACCCATAGACTGAAAATTCACAAAAACGTGGAAAAACGGCAAAATATTGCCTAATTCGATGATATTTTGTTCAAGTCACATAAAGGAAAAGGGGATGATAAACGTCAAAATATTGCTAAATTCGATGATTTTTCGTACGAAACAAAATGCAAGAAAACTTGCTTAAAATGCAATATTATGCGAAATTCTAAGATTTGAAGGCCAAATCACATATCGTGATACTACATGAAATAGTATCGAAATATTGGTAAAAATGAATATATTTACGTAATATCAAACTACATGAAAAACGTGAAAAAAGTCAATATTTAACCATATTTGAGGATTTTAACTTCAAATCACAGAGCGAGGTTTCGTATTGTTTAGATCCAAGAAAAGACATATGACAATGTTGTTTCCAATACAAATGATAAAAATCAATGTGTTTTCATTAGTATTAACTAAAATGTTACTGATTTTCCGTTTATATTACCGATGGCAGATATACACGAAAATCGCTCTATTCCGGCTGAAACGTCGATATATGCAAAAAAACAGAACTTCTCCCCTTTTCAATATCTTACTCAGTATTTTAACGAGAAACAAATAGATGATTGAAAATGAAGTATTTAAGGTTATTATCTAATCAATTATGTGCTTGCATCATTTTTATCGTATATATATGAATTAATACCCATATACTGTAAATTCACAAAAACGTGGAAAACGGCAAAATATTGCCTAATTCGATGATATTTTGTTTAAGTCACATAAAGGAAAAGGGGATGATAAACGTCAAAATATTGCTAAATTCGATGATTTTTCGTACGAAACAAAATGCAAGAAAACTTGCTTAAAATGCAATATTTTGCGAAATTCTGATATATGACGGCCAAATCACATATCGTGATTCTACATGAAATAGAATCGAAATATTGGATAAAATGAATATATTTACGTAGTATTAAACTACATGAAAAAGGTGAAAAAAGTCACTATTTAACCATATTTGAGGATTTTAACTTCAAATCATAGAGCGAGGTTTCGTATTATTTAGATCCAAGAAAAGACATATGACAATGTTGTTTCCAATACAAATGATAAAAATCAATGTGTTTTCATTAGAATTAACAAAAATGTTCCTGATTTTCCGTTTATATTACCGAGGGAAGATGTACACGTAAAACCGCTCTAATCCGGCTGAAACGTCGATATATGCAATAAAAACCGAACTTCTCCCCTTTTCAATATTTTACTCAGTATTTTAACGAGAAACAAATAGATGATTGAAAATGAAGTATTTAAGGTTATTATCTAATCAATTATGTGTTTGCATGATTTTTATCGTACATATATGAATTAATACCCATAGACTGAAAATTCACAAAAACGTGGAAAACGGCAAAATATTGCTTAATTCGATGATATTTTGTTTAAGTCACATAAAGGAAAAGGGGATGATAAACGTCAAAATATTGCTAAATTCGATGATTTTTCGTACGAAACAAAATGCAAGAAAACTTGCTTAAAATGCAATATTTTGCGAAATTCTGATATTTGACGGCCAAATCACATATCGTGATTCTACATGAAATAGAATCGAAATATTGGTTAAATGAATATATTTACGTAGTATCAAACTACATGAAAAACGTGAAAAAGTCACTATTTAACCATATTTGAGGATTTTAACTTCAAATCATAGAGCGAGGTTTCGTATTATTTAGATCCAAGAAAAGACATATGACAATGTTGTTTCCAATACAAATGATAAAAATCAATGTGTTATCATTAGAATTAACTAAAATGTTCCTGATTTTCCGGTTATATTACCGAGGGAAGATGTACACGTAAAACCGCTCTAATCTGGCTGAAAAGTCGATATATGCAATAAAAACCGAACCTTTCCCCTTTTCAATATCTTACTCAGTATTTTAACGAGAAACAAATAGATGATTGAAAATGAAGTATTTAAGGTTATTATCTAATCAATTATGTGTTTGCATAATTTTTATCGTATATATATAAATTAATACCCAAAGACTGTAAATTCACAAAAACGTGGAAAACGGCAAAATATTGCCTAATTCGATGATATTATGTTCAAGTCACATAAAGGAAAAGGGGATGATAAACGTCAAAATATTGCTAAATTCGATGATTTTTCGTACGAAACAAAATGCAAGAAAACTTGCTTAAAATGCAATATTTTGCGAAATTCTGATATATGACGGCCAAATCACATATCGTGATTCTACATGAAATAGAATCGAAATATTGGTTAAAATGAATATATTTACGTAGTATTAAACTACATGAAAAAGGTGAAAAAAGTCACTATTTAACCATATTTGAGGATTTTAACTTCAAATCATAGAGCGAGGTTTCGTATTATTTAGATCCAAGAAAAGACATATGACAATGTTGTTTCCAATACAAATGATAAAAATCAATGTGTTTTCATTAGAATTAACTAAAATGTTACTGATTTTCCGTTTATATTACCGATGGAAGATGTACACGAAAATCGCTCTATTCCGGCTGAAACGTCGATATATGCAATAAAAACAGAACTTCTCCCCTTTTCAATATCTTACTCAGTATTTTAACGAGAAACAAATAGATGATTGAAAATGAAGTATTTAAGGTTATTATCTAATCAATTATGTGTTTGCATCATTTTTATCGTATATATATGAATTAATACCCATAGACTGTAAATTCACAAAAACGTGGAAAACGGCAAAATATTGCTTAATTCGATGATATTTTGTTTAAGTCACATAAAGGAAAAGGGGATAATAAACGTCAAAATATTGCTAAATTCGATGATTTTTCGTACGAAACAAAATGCAAGAAAACTTGCTTAAAATGCAATATTTTGCGAAATTCTGATATTTGACGGCCAAATCACATATCGTTATTCTACATGAAATAGAATCGAAATATTGGTTAAAATGAATATATTTACGTAGTATCAAACTACATGAAAAACGTGAAAAAGTCACTATTTAACCATATTTGAGGATTTTAACTTCAAATCATAGAGCGAGGTTTCGTATTATTTAGATCCAAGAAAAGACATATGACAATGTTGTTTCCAATACAAATGATAAAAATCAATGTGTTATCATTAGAATTAACTAAAATGTTCCTGATTTTCCGTTTATATTACCGAGGGAAGATGTACACGTAAAACCGCTCTAATCCGGCTGAAAAGTCGATATATGCAATAAAAACCGAACCTTTCCCCTTTTCAATATCTTACTCAGTATTTTAACGAGAAACAAATAGATGATTGAAAATGTAGTATTTAAGGTTATTATCTAATCAATTATGTGTTTGCATAATTTTTATCGTATATATATGAATTAATACCCATAGACTGTAAATTCACAAAAACGTGGAAAACGGCAAAATATTGCCTAATTCGATGATATTTTGTTCAAGTCACATAAAGGAAAAGGGGATGATAAACGTCAAAATATTGCTAAATTCGATGATTTTTCGTACGAAACAAAATGCAAGAAAACTTGCTTAAAATGCAATATTATGCGAAATTCTAAGATTTGAAGGCCAAATCACATATCGTGATACTACATGAAATAGTATCGAAATATTGGTAAAAATGAATATATTTACGTAATATCAAACTACATGAAAAACGTGAAAAAAGTCAATATTTAACCATATTTGAGGATTTTAACTTCAAATCACAGAGCGAGGTTTCGTATTATTTAGATCCAAGAAAAGACATATGACAATGTTGTTTCCAATACAAATGATAAAAATCAATGTGTTTTCATTAGTATTAACTAAAATGTTACTGATTTTCCGTTTATATTACCGATGGAAGATGTACACGAAAATCGCTCTATTCCGGCTGAAACGTCGATATATGCAATAAAAACAGAACTTCTCCCCTTTTCAATATCTTACTCAATATTTTAACGAGAAACAAATAGATGAGTGAAAATGAAGTATTTAAGGTTATTATCTAATCAATTATGTGTTTGCATAATTTTTATCGTATATATATGAATTAATACCCATAGACTGTAAATTCACAAAAACGTGGAAAACGGCAAAATATTGCCTAATTCGATGATATTTTGTTTAAGTCACATAAAGGAAAAGGGGATGATAAACGTCAAAATATTGCTAAATTCGATGATTTTTCGTACGAAACAAATTGCAAGAAAACTTGCTTAAAATGCAATATTATGCGAAATTCTGAGATTTGAAGGCCAAATCACATATCGTGATGCTACATGAAATAGTATCGAAATATTGGTAAAAATGAATATATTTACGTAATCTCAAACTACATGAAAAACGTGAAAAAAGTCAATATATAACCATATTTGAGGATTTTAACTTCAAATCACAGAGCGAGGTTTCGTATTATTTAGATCCAAGAAAAGACATATGACAATGTTGTTTCCAATACAAATGATAAAAATCAATGTGTTTTCATTAGAATTAACTAAAATGTTACTGATTTTCCGTTTATATTACCGATGGAAGATGTACACGAAAATCGCTCTATTCCGGCTGAAACGTCGATATATGCAATAAAAACAGAACTTCTCCCCTTTTCAATATCTTACTCAGTATTTTAACGAGAAACAAATAGATGATTGAAAAAGAAGTATTTAAGGTTATTATCTAATCAATTATGTGTTTGCATCATTTTTATCGTATATATATGAATTAATACCCATAGACTGTAAATTCACAAAAACGTGGAAAACGGCAAAATATTGCCTAATTCGATATTTTGTTTAAGTCACATAAAGGAAAAGGGGATGATAAACGTCAAAATATTGCTAAATTCGATGATTTTTCGTACGAAACAAAATGCAAGAAAACTTGCTTAAAATGCAATATTTTGCGAAATTCTGATATTTGACGGCCAAATCACATATCGTGATTCTACATGAAATAGAATCGAAATATTGGTTAAAATGAATATATTTACGTAGTATCAAACTACATGAAAAACGTGAAAAAGTCACTATTTAACCATATTTGAGGATTTTAACTTCAAATCATAGAGCGCGGTTTCGTATTATTTAGATCCAAGAAAAGACATATGACAATGTTGTTTCCAATACAAATGATAAAAATCAATGTGTTTTCATTAGTATTAACTAAAATGTTACTGATTTTCCGTTTATATTACCGATGGCAGATGTACACGAAAATCGCTCTATTCCGGCTGAAACGTCGATATATGAAAAAAAACAGAACGTCTCCCCTTTTCAATATCTTACTCAGTATTTTAACGAGAAACAAATAGATGATTGAAAATGAAGTATTTAAGGTTATTATCTAATCAATTATGTGTTTGCATCATTTTTATCGTATATATATGAATTAATACCCATAGACTGTAAATTCACAAAAACGTGGAAAACGGCAAAATATTGCCTAATTCGATGATATTTTGTTTAAGTCACATAAAGGAAAAGGGGATGATAAACGTCAAAATATTGCTAAATTCGATGATTTTTCGTACGAAACAAAATGCAAGAAAACTTGCTTAAAATGCAATATTTTGCGAAATTCTGATATTTGACGGCCAAATCACATATCGTGATTCTACATGAAATAGAATCGAAATATTGGTTAAAATGAATATATTTACGTAGTATCAAACTACATGAAAAACGTGAAAAAGTCACTATTTAACCATATTTGAGGATTTTAACTTCAAATCATAGAGCGAGGTTTCGTATTATTTAGATCCAAGAAAAGACATATGACAATGTTGTTTCCAATACAAATGATAAAAATCAATGTGTTTTCAT